>NC_143156.1:13329731-13446740 GCF_041381405.1 Jatropha curcas
CATTTTAGCGACAAATCGCTTAAAATCGACATTTTGGCAAAATGCCTCAAAATCATCATTTTCGGTTTAAAACCGTAAAATCAACCATTTTAGCGACAAATCGCTTAAAATCGACATTTTTGGCAAAATGCCTCAAAATCATCATTTTCGGTTTAAAACCGTAAAATCAACCATTTTAGCGACAAACGCTTAAAATCAACATTTTTGGCACATGCCTTAAAATCAATCTTTTAAGCAACAAATCGTTTAAATGACCATTTGGCACAAATGCCTAAATCAATCAATTTTTGGCAAAATGCCTAAAACAAAATGCACAAAGCATACACACACTCATGCACAAAGCATACACACTCATGCACAAAGCATACACACTCATGCACAAAGCATACACACTCATGCATTAAGGCATACCCATTCAAAGCCTTCAAAGAAGGCCTATCGACTACGTTGACTTTGATCTTCCATTCAACGGAAGTACGTAGGCACGTTCGGGATGTTCACCCCGGGTGGCAAGTCGAAATCATCGAAAATCACTCAAACATTCATTAATCCATCATTCACCTTGCAAAGCATTCATTCATTGGTTAGTTCATCAGCATGACATAGTCTCGGGATCAATCTCGGGTTCGCAGACTGCTTGCCCTTAAACATTGGATAATTAATCTAGTACTAGGTTAATTAAAAATGGAGTCACTTAGGGTTTTTTCCTAGTTTACCCTAAAATAATTAAAACAGGTGGCGACTCACACACTCACGTGCATTTCTTCTCATTCATCATATTGCATCACATGTCTATATGACATTTGTGGAAAGGGGGTTCACAGTTTGGCGACTCTGCTGGGGAGGTTATGTAATCATTTTGCAATAAAAGTGGACTACAATTGTTGTGAAAAACTAACTGGCCTTTCTTTGAGGTATTATTTTATTATGCTTTGTTTTGCAGGGTACCCTAATACGAATCAAGTTTCTTTCCTTAAGAATACTTGATAAATCCGGACTTAATGGAAAAAATGTGATTAAAACATTAAAACCTTGTTGATTTATTTGCACGATTGAGAATCCTTTCTCCATTGCATAAAAAAATGAACTTCAAATGAATTTCTTCTCTTTCTGTTCAAACTTCTGAGTCTGGATAGCAAGTAGCGCTGATCGGCAGGTCTCTTTGATTATGTCGACGGACAGCCAAAGCGTCCTCCTGTTACCGCAGACCATCCCTAATCCTTTTGGGGGTGGCACATGAGTATGCGTACCGTTGGACCCACGCGAAACTCTTTGTTTCACATGTGGTTAGGTATATCCTACTCAAGGTTCAAGGGTCCCTTAATAAGCCGATTCTCTATTTGTGTCATAGCCTATAGAACCTATCCTTTAGGACTGTATGCACCCGATATGTGAAGCATCTCATCAAAACAGATTATGATGTGTTGTTGTGTGCATTCACGACATATCATAAGTATTGGGGTAAACGCATGGAGAACACATAAGATATTCTGTTAGTCATGCACAGTTGGACAAAGAGTCGGTCTACCTCATATCAGTTACTCTGACACCACAATACCGCCCACTATACCCTAATGCCATTACCCTTACGCTTACAGGTACCCCCTGTTCAAGTGCCAGCCACACCTACAGTGCTATCACCTGCTTCAACTAGCCTCACCAGTTACACCAGCTTCACCTATAACTTCAATAACCCCACCTGCATCAATGGCATCACTTGCCGATATCCAAAACCTTATTGAACACTGGAGGCCAGACTGGAGGCCAAAATGGAGGCCAGAATGAATGAAGGCAATTGACTGCCCAAAGGACCGTCCTGATAGCTGAATTGAGTAATAGTATAGAAATGGGGCTTCCGCTGGGGGAAGTGAACCTGCTACCTCCAATCAGGTCCTAACTGCTGAACCAACAAACCCTACCCCCTAACCTGGATGACATGCCCTCCAGAACTGCTTCTGAGCTGGAAGCTAAAAAATAAGAAAAAAACTAGAAACCACCAAACAGAAAAACAATGAACCTTTCCCTCGTTCCTTACGAGGAAAAGGGCCAAGGTCACCCAAATGATCAGCCGACCCTCTGAACAGGAACAAGTTGATATAATAATCAAGAACTTACTGCCTGTCTACCAGTCACAGCTTCAACACAGTACTTGCCTACGTTCCAATCGCCCATTGCGACCTGCAACTAAGGTGGAAGACTTAATCCAAATAGGGCAACTGAAAGAAGACCCGGGAACCTCAAAATACAAGAAACCTAGCCAATCTAGCAAAGTCCATGAAGTGGCAAGCATCACCCACACGACGGATCCTTTACGTGTGGGAAACGTAGAAAACGGCAGTCAGTCGAGAAGAAATATATACTGATCTCGGTATGCCAATCCTTTTGGTATTCCGAGAAGCTGTCAAAGCAAACTACATCAAGCCTTTAGAAGACAGGCCACCACCCAACCCATTACGAAGGAACTACAAAGCTGATGAATACTGTGAGTACCATCAGGGTAACGGGCACAAGACTGAAGCGTGCTGGACGCTTAAGAACCGCATCCAAGACCCTGGTAGACAACGGTTCAATCATCCCAAGAAGGAAGCCGAACATTAGCACTAATCCCTTACCAAATCACGGGGTAAATGCTATTGTTTCTGACCAAGGAATTGATCGATCCTTTCGAGCTATTCCTAGAAGTGAGTGACATCCGTGGCCTGGACCTAAATGGCTTATCTGAAGAAGTTTGAAGCAATAACTGAACTGGAAGTAGAAGACTTTATGCAGCCTAGTCTCTTTGATGAGGGTGCGGTTATCACAGGAAATAATGGGGATCAAAGACCTGCCGAGCCTGATCAAGCCGACGAAGGAACCTTTCCACCAACTGGTACGCCGAGGAGGAACACGCTGCTAATGACCCCCTCCCGAGTCAAACCTAGAGTCAAGAGTCTGTAATCAAGTCCTGTACTGAGTCTGAGTCTGACCCCGAGTCTAAAACCGAGTCCAGAGTCCAGTTCCAGTTCTGAGTCGTTAGTGTCGGATCTAGAAGATCCAGATTTCAAATTCGATGTAACTTTTGAAGACAATTCTCTCATAATCAATAAAGGCTTGCAAATTCTTGACTACCCCGCGTGTCTATCTTTCCAAGCATTTCCAAGCAAAAATAATGAAAAAGAAATAAATGAAATAAAAAATGAAAAAAAAATAATAATTGGCAAAGAAGAAAATGAACATACATACATTGCATCTGACTGTGTGAACAGGGAACAGATCAGTGAATGCTTAAAGAAGTTTGTGGAAGGCAAGTGACATCACGGGAATTGACCCGGCAATAGTGGTGCACAAGATTCCAGTATACCCTGAGACTAAGCCAGTAAAACAGAAGCTAAGAAGGCTGAAGACAGAATGGTCCTTGAAAATCAAGGAGGAAGTAGCCAAGCAACTGGAGAACAGGTTCATAGAACCCATTGCCTACCCGACATGGTTAGCAAACATTGTACCGGTGCCGAAGAAAGATGGCAAAGTCAGAATGTGTGTAGACTACCGGGATTTGAATAAAGCATGTCCGAAGGACGACTTCCCCCTGCCGCATATTGACTTGTTGGTAGACCGAATGGCGGGACACGAGATCGTCTCCTTGACCGATCTTGCTGTTGGATATAACCAAATAATGATGCATTTTCCAGACAAAGAGAAGACGGCATTCATCACGGAATGGGGAACCTACTGCTACAGGGTCATGCCTTTTGGGCTCAAAAATGCCGGGGCAACCTATCAAAGAATGGCAACGACCATCTTCCATGACATGATTCACAAAGAAGTAGAAGTGTATGTCGACGATATGGTCATTAAGTCAAAAACAGCTGACAAACATGCAACCGCACTTGAGAAGTTCTTCCTTAGACTTCGAAAGTACAATTTGAAGCTCAACCCGGCAAAATGCCTATTCGGAGCTACATCCGGTGTATTTCTAGGGCATATGGTCAGCCAGAAGGGCATAGAGATTGACCCTTCAAAAGCCAAAGCCATTTTGGGAATGCCAGCACCAAGGACGGAAAAAAGAAGTTCGGGGTTTCTTAGGAAGGCTACAGTACATCAGCCGATTCATCAACCAATTGGCCGATACTTGTGGACCGATTTTCAAATTGCTCAGAAAAGGAGTGGCCGTCAAATGGAATGAGGATTGTCAGAAAGCTTTCAACCAAGTCAAACAGTATCTGTTATCCCCACCAGTTTTACAGCCACCAAGGCTAGGAAAGCCTTTGCTGCTGTACTTATCAGTGACAGAAGAAGCGATGGGTGCAATGCTAGCTCAACAAGCAGAAGATACAAGGGTAGAAAATGTCGTGTATTACCTCAGCAAAAGAATGCTAGACTACGAATTGAAATACAATAAGATAGAAAAGCTGTGTTTGGCTCTAGTATGGGCCTGTACAAAGCTACAGCACTATCTTTCATCTTACACCACAAGCGTTATTTCTGAATCGAACCCCTTGAAATTCCTTATGGAGAGGCCGGTTCTTGATTGTAAGATGGCTAAGTGGGTATCAGTACTCGCAGTTTATGATTTGAAGTTTGTACAACGGAAGGCCGTGAAAGGCGGTGCTTTAGCTGATCAATTAGCTGAATTACCGGTCAGAGACAAAATGCTGGAAGTGGAATTTCCTGATGAAGATTTGTTAAGCTTAGAAAGTGAAGTCTGGGAGATGTACTTCGATGGAGCTTCGAATTATCATGGAAATGGGGTTGGAGTTGTATTCAAAACTCCTTGTGGAGAATACATCCCAATCGCAGTCAAATTGGATTTCAACTGCACTAACAATGAAGCCGAGTATGAAGCTTGCATAAAGGGGTTAGAAGCAGCCCTAGAAAAAGAAGTAAAAGTCCTCAAGGTTTTCGGGGATTCCAATTTGATGGTTTCTCAAGCCTTGAGAAAATGGAAAATTAAAGAAGAGCGTTGGTTCCTTACCTACAACGTTTGGACGAATTGGCCCAGCAATTTGAAGATTTATCCTTCCACTACTTACCGCGAGCCAAGAATCAGTTCGCTGATGCTCTGGCTACTCTGGCCTCCATGGTCAACGTGGGAGGAGACCAAGTCATTCGACCTATCACTGTTCGGCTATAGAAACAGCCAGCACATGTCATGAATTTGGTGGATGACAAGCCCTGGTACTGGGATATACAGATTTATCTTCAGAATGAAACTTACCCGGAGGGATCTACCAAGACTGATCAACGAACATTGAGGCAGTTAGCATCCGGATACTGCCTTACTGGGGGAGTTCTGTATAAGAGGAGTTCGAATGGCCTGCACCTAAGGTGCGTGGACGAGGGAGAAGCTCAAGCCATCATGGGTTCCTTACATAATGGGGAACCTGGCCCGCATATGCACGGGATAGCCTTGGCTCGTAAAATCGCAAACCTAGGTTATTACTGGTCAACTATGACTGCAGATTGCGTGAGGCACGCGCAGAAGTGCCATAAATGTCAAATCTTCGCTAAGAGGCAAAAACAGCCTCCGGTCAATTTGAATCCTATTGCTTCTCCATGGCCTTTCGCAACTTGGGGCATAGACGTGATCGGAAAAATCCACCCGAAAGCTTCCAACGGTCACCAGTTCATTTTGGTTGCTATAGATTACTTCACTAAGTGGATCGAGGCAGCCTCTTATTCAATTCTGAATGCCAAGAAGGCAGCGCAGTTCGTTCGTACCAACATCCTTTGTCGGTACGGAACGCCATTCGAGATCACCACGGACAATGGAGCTCACTTCCAGGGTGAATTTGCTAATTTGTTGAAAGAAACGAGGATTCGACACCATAAATCCTCGCCCTATCGTCCACAAACAAATGGGGCTGTGGAAGCTGCAAATAAGGCTATAAAAGTCATTTTACAGAAGACAGTCAAAAAGCATAAAGCTTGGCATGAACAGTTGCCGAATGCCTTATGGGGATATAGGACTTCAATTAGAACACCTACTGGGGCAACCCCGTATTCCTTAGTATATGGCATGGAAGCAGTATTGCCTATTGAGCTGGAAGTTCAGTCGGCAAGAGTTATCCAAGAAAGTCAGATTAGCGAAGCCGATTGGGTGAAGAATTATCATTCGCAACTCTTGGGCATGGACGAAAAGCGGTTACAAGCAATCCACCAAACTCGAGTCTACCAAAGGAGAATGGCACGACATTTTAACAAGAAGGTCAAAGACCGAAAACTGGAAGAAGGTTGTTTAGTCCTGAAGGAAATTAGACAGCCAATCACGGATCCACGTGGGAAGTTTCGCCCTCATTGGGCTGGACCCTATGTGTTGAAGAAAATACTGTCTGGCGGAGCCGTCATCTTAACTGATTTGGATGGTTTGGAATTCACGAATCCATGTAATTTAGATCAGTTAAAAAGGTATTTTGTGTAATAAGCATTGCATAATGTAAAACGAACTACATTAGACCTGATTCTCTTCGGAAAAAAGAAATTACATATCGGAGATATGTAGGCAGCCCTCATTGGGCACGGTCTAAGCATTAATAAAAAATTCATGTCATTCTTCTTTGCCTAATAAAAAAAAATAAACAAAAAAAATAATATAATAAAAAAACAAAGAAAAACCCGCTAAGTCGAAAACCCGAAAGGGCGACTTAGGCAAAAAGTCGGGGCCCGCTAAGTTGAAAACCCGAAAGGGCGGCTTAGGCAAAAATGGGTAGCTCGCTAAGTTGAAAACCCGGAAGGGCAGCTTAGGCAAAAATTAGAGCTTAAAGGAATAAAGTTGGAACGTGCTTGGAAAGCTTAAAAGTCAAACAACACTCCAATAAAAAAAAAAAATAAATTAAGCCAAACAGTACAAGCAAAAAGCCAAAAAAAAAAAATAAAATAAAATCCATGAAACAAAAATACATCTCAAAACCAAAGAATAAAAGCCTATCAGAGTCTAGGTGGCCCGTCGCCTCCGTGGGGCAACGTCCTCCGAGTCATCCCTAGCTGTTGAACTCTCTCCAGCCTCGCCTGTCCAAGGAGTCAACACAATCTCCTCATCAATCCTAACCCCCTCACCAGTGTCAGCCTGAGTCCAACCCTCAAGTGCACTCAGCAGTGCGTTCCTCCTCAGCTTTTCAACCGGCCAGACAGCATTCACGAACCAGGCCCGATACTCAGGAGAAGTCTGAATACCAGCAGGATTAGGTAAAGGCCTAACCATCTGATGATCTCTAACCCAAGCTCTAAGGACAGCTCGGGTAACTCCCGGAGTGATGGTGGAATCAGATAAAGAGTCAACCATGATCGGTACAGTCTGATCTATTCCCATCTGCCTCATAACGCGCGAAGAGCAGTACCAAGTACAATGGGTAAGGCCTAAAAGGTAAACCTGAGTATGGTGAGAGCTGACTTGAATAAAGCGGGTAATGCCGTACCAAGGTACAAACCACAACATTTCGTTTGGACCCAATTCAATCAGCCATGAGGTCCAGGCATCAGCAGACGGATGTGTGATCAAGATCCTCCGCATGCGATACTGGACAGGGTTATAAGGCAGCAAAGTAGGAGTGGCAACCACTTGGAGATGGTCCTTCAACCAAACCTGAGTAATGGATCCTTTCTATTACAAAGGAACAGGCCAAAAAGAAGAAAAGATAAGAAATAGAAAAGGAAGGAAATACCTGGAGAATAATAGGAGAAACTGTCCAATCCTCGAAGCCTAAAGCGGCTCTGTCGAGGCTCCTAATAGTTTCTGCCAGCACAATGCCACCTATGCAACCCATGTCCTCCATCTGCCGAACCATGGGACAAAGTCGCAAATCCCCGAAGCCTGGATCCTTGTTGAATAAGAAGCCAGCCAATAAGCAAAAAACCAAGGCCCGCATTCTTAATCTCATCCGGTCTGGGTCATCTGAACAGACCCCCGAGAACTCATCAATCAGGGGCAGCAGAACTGCTTTCTGATCTCCAACAATCATGGCCCTAGCCTGAGGTCGGCTGAACTGAAACAGACTTTCAAACGACCGAACATACCCGATCTTGACTTCATGCCTGACCAAAGGGGCATTGGGGTCGCACCCTATGATAGCACAGAATTCCTCAAAAAGAGGGCACATTTCCTCCATCATGGCCCCGAATCGGAAAACATGGGCCTCTGGATCCCAAAGCCTGATGCAAGCCCATAAGAAATCCCAGTCGACTACTACCCCCCTAAGGGTAATGATAGGAGAGAGTCCATACCTCTTCAAGTTGATCTTTTCAACTTTAGAGAGACTCCTAGCCCAACTGTGCATGCTATGATTGAAAGAAGGATTCATTCTTTGGAAAAGATAAACACGGAGAGAAAAGAAGGAGAGAGAAGATAGGGAATGAGTGAAAAGCCGAAACAAAGAATAAGCCTTTATAGGAGAAAAAGCACCGAATGAGGGCGACAGCAGCCGCCGAATGAAGGCGGTAGCAGCCGCCGAATTGCCAATAAATGACGACGGCAGCAACTGCCGAATTACTGCCGAATGATGGCGGTAGCGACCGCCGCACACAAAAAAAAAAAAAAAAAAAAAAAAAAAAAGAAAAAGGAAAAAGAGAGTATTTTGTCTATAAGATGAAGTCCTCCCATTTCATTTCAAATACAATAAGCATGCATACATATATTTCGATACTAACCAAGTGCAGGTACAAAATAAAGCTCAGTACAAAGATACAGTACAGAAGCACAGTCAAGGTTTAGTACAGTAGTCAAAAAAAAAAAAAAAAAAAAAAAAAAAAAAAAAAAAAGAGAAAGAAAGGGGAACAGAAAAATTCAGCAACCATGACTTCAGCGACGGGGCCTCTGCCTTCTCTGATCACTGTAAGCCTCACGAGTCCAGGACGAAGACAGTTCTTGCTGCATCCCGAGCATCAATTCCATCATTTGATTGATCAATCCGACAGGAACCTAAAAAAAAATAAAAAAATAAAAAAGAGATGAATGCAAATCCACGTCAAATCTCTCATGAATCATTTTTGTGAGAGGTTTAACAATTTTTACTTACCTCGGTAATGTCCTCAGAAGGCAGAGCCAAGCGATCCACATTCTCCAGTGGGACTTCTCGAAAGGCTAAAGAAGCGTCTGGAGTATGGTAGGAAATGCTGTACGGAAGGCGTAAATTGGCCAAGTCTGAGTGAAGCGACCCGGTAGCCTCTGAAACAGCCCGGGGAGCCCTGGAATGGCCGGCCGAGCGGCTAGGACCGGCTTGAGAGGAACCCTCAGCCCAAGTAGAAGAAGAAGGATCAGTCGTAGGCCTTCTCTTTGGAGTCCTACTCGAAGAACCCGCAGCCCGAGAAGAGCGGGTGGCGGGCGGATGGAAGGGAGCTGATCTCTGAAAATCATCAAGCCGCGACCCAATAGGCTGCATCAGAAAAAGTCTGCAGAACTCAGCATAATCTCCCTCCAAGATGAGCTCTCCATATGGAATACCCTCAATATGAGCATCAGTGAGAATCATCTGTTTGCCCGCTCGCATGTCCCCGGGAGGAGGATAAGGAATGGAACGACAGCCTCTTATTTGAAGGTCTACTCTCTCGCCTAAGTAATATCGTCTCAAGATCGGATGCGACAGAATCACCCTCCGCCGAAGCAAGTCATCTGATCGCTGGAAATGAGAATCAACTTGAATCCAGCTCTGTAGATGGGTGGCCATCGCCCCCATTTCAACCTACAAAAGAAGCAAATGTGTTAATAAATCTTTTTTATTTAACATATTCAAGAGTTGCTAAATACATGCCTGTGCCGGGCTGCACGTATCGAAGAAGATTCTTAGATCTTTTAGCGAGTGCCTATGCCGACTCGTATGAAGATTTGTTCGGTACCATCTCCAAGCCAAAGGTACTAGCCCTAATCCGAGATCGGCCTGAATCTGCTCCGGGCGAGTATAAGGAAAGTATTCAAATGCCCAAATCTGCAACAAAGAAGAAACGAGAGTCAGAAGAGGGCAAATGAAACAGAAAATATACAGAATGTGCTTGCATTACCTCCCAGAAGTAGTAGGTCCCGCTAAGTTTGCAGTGGCTCCGACTCAGATCACACATATCATCATACATACGGCTCAGGATAGCGCCGGCCCAGTCGTACTCCGTAAGATGGGCTAGATTTTCTAAACTCTTCAAGATAGAAGGATTGAACCTTTCTTTCCTGTTGGACCAGAAGGTCGACGCAAACATAAGCAACAAAGTGAACCTGGCCACTTGAGAAGCCGTCAGCTCTCCCCGCCTGTGTCTAGCATAAATACCGGGGACCTGGAGGTATAGCCAGCGCCTAGAAACGCTCAAAGCTGGAGTAGCGGAGCCTGGCCCGACAATCCGAGGCAGGTCTGTACCAATCAACTCCACCATCCGATCAGGGGAAACTTCTGTCCTCCAGTCGTCGTATAACTCGATCGGCCGAATACCAAAAGGGATTCCGGTAATCACAGAAAAATCCACGGGAGTCATTGTCATCTCGCCCCAGGAAAAATGAAAAGTGTTGGTGGTGTCCCACCATCTTTCAGCCAAAGCACCCAGCAACTCCTTGTGACTGTTTCGGCAAGCATCAAAATGTCTCAAGTAACCCAGTCGGGACGGATTGATGATCGCTCCAACCGGGTGGTTCGGATCCAATGTCTCGATCGGGATTTCGGACATAGAAATCTCAGCCACATCCAATCTAATGTAAGGATCCTAAAAAAGGTAAAACAATATGAGATTTGGTCCTTGGTTCCTTACTAAGGATAATATCTTAGCATGCATGCTCATGAAACAGTAAGCGCAGAAAAATTCACAATTTCACAATTCGGCCTAAGGACCGAAAATCACACTCGGGCCACGGAGGCCCAAAATTCACAATTTCACAATTCGGCCTAAGGACCGAAAATCACACTCGGGCCACGGAGGCCCAAAATTCACAATTTCACCATGCGGCCTAAGGACCGAAAATCACACTCGGGCCACAGAGGCCCAAAGCTCACAATTTCACAATTCGGCCTAAGGACCGAAAATCACACTCGAGCCACAGAGGCCCAAAGCTCACAATTTCACAATTCGGCCTAAGGACCGAAAATCACACTCGGGCCACAGAGGCCCAAAGCTCACAATTTCACAATTCGGCCTAAGGACCGAAAATCACACTCGGGCCACGGAGGCCCAAAGTTCACAATTTCAAAAATTCGGCCCAAAGCCCGAAAAGCCACAATCCCTATTTTCTTTTAGGCCCCTAAGGCCCGAAAAAATAATAATCAGAGTAAAAGAAGGCGTACCTGGGCGAAGATGCCTGTTACGGAGGCGTGACTGTTAGCGTCCGCCGTAAGGTTGACTTCGTCAAGCGAGATCCCCAGAGACCCCAGGTACTCCTCACCGCTCAGATCAGAGGAAGCCATGAAAGAAGAGAAACCTTAAAACCTAGGAAGTTGAGAGAATTTGAGAGATTTCCTTAACTTAGAAAGTCTTGAATGAATGAGAATGAGCTTTTTTTAGGCTATTTATAAGCAAATAGCCAAGAGGCGGGTCTTCTGGACGCGTCCAATTCTCGCCTACAAAATTTGCGTTTCATACAACCACCGACTCCCATAAATCATTTTTATGGTCGACGGTGGGGGGCAACTGTGAATACTCAAATTTTGAGGCTCAAAAAGCCTATTGGTTGACTTTGCTACAGTAAATTTGACTGTGCTACAATGAATTTGCTACAGCAAATTTAATTGTGCTACAGTGCATTTGCTACAGTAAATTTGACTCACAAGGCTCAAAGAGCCAATTTTTCCGGACTGCAAACAGTCCGGCCGGACCGGAGGCCATTTCGGAAGTTCACCGAAAATATATCAATATGGTACTTGAAACGTCCGGAATTTTACGAGGATCGCGGAACAGGTCCCGGAATATTTTTCGGAGGTCCGAAACTCCCAAAACAGCTCCCGAAGCGACACACGGTGGCCGCACCGGCCACGGCGGCGCCAGCCCCCACCAAGCGCGGGCGACAGCCCTCGCCCAGCGCGGGCGGGGCCTGGCGCCCAGCGCGGGCGAGAACCCTCGCCCAGCGTGGGCGGGGACCCTCGCCCAGCGCGGGCGAGGCCCCTCGCACCGCGCGCGGGCGAGGCCCCTCGCGCCGCGCGCGAGCGAGACCCCTCGCCCCGCGCGGGCGAAACCTCTCGCCTCGCGCGGGCGAGGCCTCCCGCGCCGCGCGCGGGCGAGACCTCCCGCGCCGCGCGAGGGCGAGGCCTCTCGCCCCGCGCGGGCGAGGCCTCCCGCGCCGCGCGAGGGCGAGGCCTCTCGCCCCGCGCGGGCGAGGCCTCTCGCCCCGCGCGAGCGAGGCCTGTCGCCCCGCGCGCAGGGCCTGGCCCCCCCCTCGCGCCCTGTGCGAGGCCTGCCGCCAGCACACGCGGGGCCTCTCGCCCTGCGCGGGCGGGGCCTGTCGCCCCACCGACAGGGCGGTAGCTACCGCCGAGCCTGGGCGGCAGCTACCGCCCAGATTTTCTGGCGGTGGCTACCGCCATGCACGGCGGCAGCCACCGCCCGGGACCCGAAAATGGCCTATAAATAGGCCATTTTCAGGCTGTTTTTGACACCTCTTGTCTGTATTGACGGACGAAACCTTCTCCCTCTCACGCTCCTTGCATCTTCTTTACCGCTTTTTGCATTTAATTTAATTTTATTGCATTTATATTGTGTTATTTGACCACTAAAATAAAATAAAATTAAAAATTAATTAATATACCTAAACGAGGAGCTAAATCTGGAGTTAAGAAGTGGCCGACGATTAAATCAGGTACGTAATTAAAATTCTGCCTATTTAATTTTAGCACTTCATGCATGCTTCTTTTCTACTCTTAATCATTCTATAACTGCATAAAAATGCATACACGTCAACTAAAGTCTTGCTTAATCAAAAATCAAACCTTTTACGGCCAAAAGTCGTAAAATCGAACCATTTTGGCGAAACGCCTTAAAATCAACACTTTCGACTAAAAGTCATAAAATCAAACCATTTTGGCGAAAAGCCTTAAGACCAACATATTTCGGCCGAAGGCCTCAAAATCAACCATTTTGGCGACAATCGCCTAAATCACACATTTTAGCAAATGAATTGCCTTAAAATCAACAATTTTGGCTTAAAGCCTTAAAATCGACATTTTTGGCAAAATGCCTTAAAATCAATCATTTTCGGTTTAAAACCGTAAAATCAACCATTTTAGCGACAAATCGCTTAAAATCGACATTTTTGGCAAAATGCCTCAAAATCAATCATTTTCGGTTTAAAACCGTAAAATCAACCATTTTAGCGACAAATCGCTTAAAATCGACATTTTTGGCAAAATGCCTCAAAATCAATCATTTTCGGTTTAAAACCGTAAAATCAACCATTTTAGCGACAAATCGCTTAAAATCGACATTTTTGGCAAAATGCCTCAAAATCAATCATTTTCGGTTTAAAACCGTAAAATCAACCATTTTAGCGACAAATCGCTTAAAATCGACATTTTTGGCAAAATGCCTCAAAATCAATCATTTTCGGTTTAAAACCGTAAAATCAACCATTTTAGCGACAAATCGCTTAAAATCGACATTTTTGGCAAAATGCCTAAATCAATCAATTTTCGGCAAAATGCCTAAACAACATGCACAAAGCATACACAAAATCATGCACAAAGCATACACACTCATGCATAAAGCATACCCATTCGAAGCCCTTCAAAGAAGGCCTATCGAACTACGTTGACTTTGATCTTCCATTCAAACGGAAGTACGTAGGCACGTTCGGGATTTCACCCCGGGTGGCAAGTCGAAATCATCGAAATCATCGAAATCATTGAAATCATCGAAATCATCAAAATCACTCAAACATTTCATTAATCCATCATTCACCTTGCAAAGCATTCATCCATCGGTTAGTTCATCAGCATGACATAGTCTCGGGATCCATCTCGGGTTTGCATACCATGCCTTAATCATTGGGATAATTAATCTAGTAACTAGGTTAATTAAATGGAGTCACTTAGGGTTTTTTCCTAGTTTACCCTTAAATAATTAAACAAGGTGGCGACTCACACACATCACGTGTATTTCTTCTCATTCATCATATGCATCAGATGCCTATGACATTTGGGGAAGGGGTTCACATCGGCCGCCGGACCTCGGCGGCTCAGCCGCCGGGTACGGTAGCCGGAGCCGCTGTCGCAGGCAGCTGCCGCCGCCGGCGATAGCGGCTACCGCCGCCGTGAAGGGCGGCTGCTGCCACCGCCGCGGCCGGCGGACTTTCTAATTTTACGTTCCGGAGGCTTTTTCGAGAGTTTCGGACCTCCAAAAAATATTCCGGGACCAGTTCCGCGATCCTTGCGACGTCCCGGACGTTTAAAGTACCATATTGGCATACTTCCGGTAAATTTCCAAAATGGCCTCCGGTCCGGCCGGACTATTTGCAGTCCGGGAAAACTAGCTTTTCGAGCCTCAAAATTTGAGTATTCACATGGTCCAATTGCATCAATTTACCTTGCAAAGCATTTACACTTAGGTTAGTTAATCAGCATGACATAGTCTCGGGATCCACCTCGGATTCGTAGATTGTGCCTTAAACTTTGGGATAATTAACCTAGACTTAGGTTAATTAAAATTGGAGTCATTTAGGGTTCTTTCTTAGTTTTCCCTTATAAAAATAAACTAGGTGGCGACTTCATAAAACACACATGTGAGCATACCTCGTTCTAGCATAATTTTGCCTTCGGGGAAGGGTTCACAGGGACCAGCAGCTGCCTGAGGGGGTGGAGACGGTGGTGCATCATTAGACGAGGAACCATCATCATCATCCTCCTCATCATCGGAGAAATCCAATGGAATCCCCTCTACCTCCAACCTAGTCCGGAGTCAATCCACCTCCAGCTGGAGTCGGGTAACAGCGCTGGACTGGCGGGACTGGTGCCTCCACAACCTCCTAATTTCCAAATCCTGTAAAAGTAGAAAGATGTAAGAAGGGTATGCAAAGAAAAAGAAGAAGAAGGTAAAGAGACTCATACCCTCTCAAGACGGTCAGAGTAAAGTCGGGCAATGTAAGACCGGGCGAACCCAAACCTCCGGCACAGCTCCTGGTATCTCTGAGCTGGCACCTGTAAGCATAGAAAAACATTCATTAAAGAATTATCCAGGTAAAGTATTTCTTTACTTAGTAAGTTCAGTTTATGACTCACGTGTATGGCATGCTCAGGATCTAGCTGCAGTGGTGGAGGAGCCTGTTTGAGGTCAGCAGGGATGATAATAGCCGACCCGAGACCCAGAGCAGGATCCAGCGCCACCTCCATACCCGGAGGGAATGGGACATCGCCCAGTACAGCCCCTGCTGGTCCAGCCAGAGCAGCCGCCTCCGCCTCAGCCTCCGCCTCTGCTCTATAGCTGCCGGCGTTCGATGCTTCTTCCTCTCCTGCAACAAGTCAAAAGCAAATACACTTAGTCGCTTGGCCAAACAGTTAAAGAAAAATGGGTCATAATTGAAAACAAGAGAATCACCTGGGTGTACTCCGGAACCTCTGGCAGTCGGGCCTGTAGTCGAGAGGAGAAGTATGTGGCATAATCGCCAGCCGACAAAGGGGTGTCAGTAGGAGAGCCATCATACTCCGCCTCCAGGTCCTCCCGGGTCATACCCTCCAGCAAGCACATATGGCGAGGAGGAGCATGGGGCACTCACCTCTGTGCCGTGGCCACATAGAGCTCATAGACTCTCTCCCCCAGGAAGTACCGATGAAGCCAGTACCCCCGCAGCAGGAGTCTCGACCGAGTATAGAACTCTGCTACCTCACGAGCAAGATAGGTCCTCCAGGCCTCTCCCTCCTAGGGAGTCAGAAGAAGCTGCAAAACAGAAGAGTCAGTGAATACACAGTGAAAAAGAAAAGAAAGATATGTTGTTCAGAAGATTCTTGTACTTACATCGGATAAAGCCCTATCGTTTAGGAAGCACCTAAAGTAGTGGGGATCCTTGGAACTGGAGAAGGTATGATGACAGTGCGCTAGATACCGAGGAATCCGCCGGGAGTCAGCCGGAGTATCACCACTCAGATCACCTGGATAAATGTGGTACTCATAGGCCCACACTTGCAGTAAAGATCACAATAAGTTCAGTATACAATTGAGCAGTAAAATAATAAGATGATAAAAGAAGGGGGTGATGAGAATAAGAGTCTTACCTCAAGTGGGCGGATGAACTGCCAGTTTGACTCACCACTACCCCGGGTCCATACATCAAGACCATGGTAGAGGTGAGCCAATGCGGGAGTGGCTAAGTCATAGGAGCCAACCTGGCTCAAATCTCTCAGGCGTACTAGCACCGCCGGGTCTCCCTTATTCTAGGAGGTGCATAGCAGCTATGAAGAAATGATATAGAAGAGGAAGGACCGGGCCGCCTGATCCCTCTCCTCCCGAGTATATGCGGGGGCAGCCGATCTAGCATCTGTAGGAAGCTCTCTCCATGCGACCAGCCTCGTCCAGATCCGCTTGGCCCAAAAGCGGTATATAACCTCGTAGGATACACATCCCTGCGCGGTGTACCTAGTCTGAGTGGTCCCACCGAGCAGGGTGCGGACCAGCTGAGCTCCCAGAGTAGTATTCTAGTACCGAGCGTCCAGAGGAGCAACCGAACCATCAAACCTGAGCCCAGTAATGGCGGTGTAGTCGGCTGGTGTCAAGGTTATCTCCCCGAAGCCGAAGATAAAGGTGTGGGTGTAGTCATTCCACCGCTCCATCAGCACATAGCGCATGGCGGGTGGAAATCGAGGCTGAGTGCGGCGGAGCCCTGCAGCGTAGTAGCCGAAACCGGCAGCAATGACCTGAGCGTGCATGGGAGGGTCCAGCAAATCCCAGAATGCAGACGTGTTAGTAGAAGATCCGCCAGCGCGGGCCTTGGCCAGATCAACCTGTGTAAGAAGCATTTCAATTTAAATAAGAATTAAGCTAACAATTATTTATTTTTGTTTCATGGCAGGAAAACAAAATATTCAAGCCTCAGGCCAAGCACAGCTACGTCCCGCAACTATAGCTGCGTCACGCGTCCGAGAAGCTGCGTCACGCAGCTTGCCCAAGTCGCCCCTCCTGAAGAACAGCTACGCCATGCATCTCAATGGCTGCGCCACGCAACTGTTCAAAACATTGCATCTTGACGAACAGCTACACCACGCACCTCAACAACTGCGCCACGCAACTGTTCAAAATATTGCATCCTGAAGAAAAGCTGTGCCACGCATCTCAACAGCTGCGCCACGCAACTGTCCAAGGTCTTGCCTCGTTGACGCACAGTCGCATCACGGAACTTCTTCCACAGAACAGTTGTGTGACGCAACTATCGAAGGTACGCAGGAACTAACCTATGTTCGATTTCTTTGTGTTTGTGTTATTTCTATGCATTTTCAAGGCAAATACATGTTGCATGGGAGATAGCATCAATTCAAAATCCATAAATAAAGCGTTAAACACATGCAAAGGGGCAAATTCACCAAGTTCAGAAAAGCTAGGGTTCTATGGCGCCTCGAATAGTTGCGTCACGCAACTGTTCACTTCACACAATTGTTCACTTAGAACAGCTGCATCACGCAACTGTTCACGCAGGAACAGTTGCGTCACGCAACTCCTTCCTACGTGACGCAACTGCCGACGCACATACAGACAACAAATTCAACAAAAATTCACAATGCGCAATCAAAAAATAAGAAATTCAAAAGCAAAATTACTTACCTCAGTCTAGAAACTGCGCATCCCGCTGGTCTCGTAGCGAACCGGGAACTCGGTGCCCGGCAACGGAAGGAGCTGCAGCGGTCGCGTCCCGGGAGTCAGGGGATTGCGGCTGACCGGCACCCGCTCACCCTCGAAAATCGTAATGTCTGGGATCGCCCCCAATGTGTTCATCTCTGATGTGTAGGCGGAGGAAGGAACTTCGGGAAGTTGAGACACTTTTGTTGAAAGTTCAGAGAGTTTTCAGAAAGCTTAGAGTTTTGGAAAGTAAAAAATGAAGCGCTTAAGCAGCTTACTTATAGTAAGCAACGGGCCCAAGCCCATTATCACCCCCTCAAGCCCAAAAGAGGGAGGGGCCCATCAACCTTTTCAAGCCCACAAGGCCCAAACGGCCCGTTTAGACCTATCGTGAACCATTCAAGCAATTTGACGTCAGTATGCGGCTCGTATACTTCAGCAATTTTGTCTACTCACCGCACAGGGGGCAGGAGCATCAAATTGCCCGAATTACCCTCAGGTAAGTTTTCTTTCAACACTGCATCAGGAAAGGTATACATGAAACTTCAGGCTCAAAATTTTTCTGGCCTAAATTTTTGCTAAATTTTTGCAAAACTTTTAAACCAAATTTTGACAATAAACATTAAAAGGCATGCCTAAAACGATAATGTTTTTGGTCCTAGGTCGGAATTCCAGACTGGGGGCAAAAATATAATCTTTGCCCTGATGCAAACTTTTAAAATTTCTGATTAATGCATGGGGGCAAGTGACGTCCCAACATTTTTCTAACAAAAGGCAAGGTCTGTTTGTACAAAGATATTGCTCTTCTCTCTTGAACAATTTTTCAGGCCAACCGGTGATGGTATTTCAAAGCCAATAGGTCCCACTGAACAGTGATGGTGTATTACGAAGCTGTTCGGGTCGTCTTACTGATTAGTGATGGTGTATTGCGAAGCTGATCAGGACAATTTCAACCACCGAACAGTGATGGTGTATTACGAAGCTGTTTGGACTCTCTTCCCGGTCAATGATGGTGAATTGCGAAGTTGACCAGGGTAATTAAAACCCTTTGAGCCAATCAAACCGAGCCTCTGAGGTATCTTCATATCCAATCAGACCAAATTTTGGAAGTCGTTACTGATCTGACTGGAGCCGACCAAAGCCGATCAAACCGAGCTGAGGAGGTGGCCAGATGATCAAGTTAACCCAACATCTTTCAAAGCCAATCAAACCGAGCTTAGAGGATGATTATCCGATTGAAGGCGCGTCAATGGAGCACTTTAACATTAATCGTTTATACAATTAATAATAAAGTGGGGGGGCAAACTGTTGACGCGTGTTTTTATGCCCCCACCTAATCCGATGAGGATACAAGGATGCGGAATAAGGAATCAGGGTCAACCATAGGTTTTTAAACCAAGAATCAATTTAAACCAATTTAAAGAAGTTTGACCTGCGCTAGGGTTGCGTCACGCAGCTATGAGGTGCGTGACGGCACTAATAGTTGTGTCACACAACTCTAACTAGGATGACGTCACCTTGAAAAGCCCACATAACGGTTTTGCTTTTTGTGTGGATACGTGGCAATGGTACGAAAAGTGAGCTGCGTCACGCAACTGTTAGTTGCATGACACAGCTATGTTCTGTTGCCCTACCCATATAAATACTGTATTTTTATTTTCCAAACGGGACTTTTTTGAGATTTTAGAGAGAAAAAGTTTTTTAAGAACTAAGCTGCGGCTAGGGTTTTCTGCAAGAACTCCATTGAGTTATCTTGAAGAAGATCAGCCTTAGAGATTAACTAGATTGAAAAACAAAAAAATCATATAAAAAGAGAAAAAGAGAGAAAAGAAAAGAAAAAAAGAGTTTTTCTTGTTACAACTTGGCAAAGAACATTTCTGGGATCCTGAAACACTATTCCTAAGACATTCAAATCGCGTGCAATCCTCAAATCTGAGGGTTAGGTAATCATCTAAACTCTTGTTATTTAGTTTTTAATTTATTAAAAGTCTATTCTGTTGGTGTTTGGGTAGTTTGATATTGGTTAAATAGTATTCTGCCTATTATTCGACATTTCTGAGATATATTAAACAAGTTTTGATAAAAAGAAAACGTAAAAAGGGGTAGTTTGAAAGGTAGTTGTGGACCAGAGCAGTTGCGTCACGCAGCTACAAGCTGCATGACGGAACTGTTCATGTCCAAAAGAGGTTGACATTACCCTGACTAGTCGCGTGACGGAACTGTTCGTGTTTATAATTTTTATCTCGTTTTCATGTTTTTATTTAATATTATGATTTAAATAAATGATTGATGAATCTGAGAATTTTGCCAAAGTCACGAACAGCTGCGTCACGCAACTAGGAATTCCGTCAAGCAACTGTTCTTCCACAGAACAGCTACGTGACGCGACTGTTCTAGGGTTCGAGAATAATTTCATTTTTATTTATTATTATTATTTTGTGTAATTAAATAAATTTTTAATTTCTTTTTTATAATTCAAGAAATAACTAATAATGGGCAGATTATGGTTTAATCAAATCAAATAGGTTAATATTTCATTATGCATGTTTACGAGATTTTAGGGTTTATTATATTTTAATTGAGTAGAATGTATTTTAAATCCGGTTTGTGGCCCGCCTTTAACCATAAGGCAAGAGCGGGTCTTTTAATTATTTTAAGTGCTATGGGTTGAATGATTGATGTAGTTTGAATGATTATGAATGCAATGAATGGATTTATCTGGGACGATTAAATAATTTTCCACATAGGAACTCGGTTCGATTTACTCGGGTTGGGTTTAAATACATAAATTGGCTTTTCTAAAATAAAATAAAATCAGAAATTGTAGGTTAAAAGAGGCCGGTTTTCCGGGCGTCGGCTTCCAACGGGCCAACGTACCCAATTCCCTTACCCAGAATCGCACTTGGTGCGCCTGACCAGTCTTTTAAATAATTGGCCTTAAATAAAATTGGGTTAAATGAAGTCACTTTTAATTGGAAACGGTCCCATTGCCGAAATATGGATGGCGACTCAAAATGTTTTATAAGACCGATTTATTGGCATTGCGTTCCTAAAAGGTTTTGTCACCATTTTCTTAATAAGAATCACATTTCCACAAACAAAAAATAAATCGAGCGGTTCTTCGTGTCGCTCGGGGGCGGTGCGAAAACAATTCCATTGCCTAATCGCACCTTTGAGAGCGTTGAGTTTAAGATGAAAACCCTTCATCCCCCCTCCAGAAAAAGAGGAGTTCCACTACTCCAGAATCGTGGGAAGAAAAGAAGGATTACTAAGCCACATATGCTGAAACTTGAAAGGCTTAGGAGCGTTAAACAAACTCTTATTACAATTCAACAAAAGAGGGGAATGATCCGAAGAGGTTTTACCAAGAAGCTTGATCTGAATCTCATCAAAGAAATCAAGGAATAATTGATTGGCCATAAAGTGATCAAGACGCTCCCACACGCATCTTGAACTGTGCACACCAGTCCAAGTAAAAGGATTGCGTAAAAAAGGTAAATCAACAAGACCACAAGAATTAGAGCAATCAGAGAAGTCTCGCATACTGAGCATATTTGGTGAAGATCCACCCTTATACTCTGAAATTAACTTAATAGTGTTGAAATCACCACCAACGATCCACGGCTCCTGAATTAAACCTGCCATACTCTCCAGCTTCTTCCACAAGGATAGTCTAGAAACCTGAGAATGAAGACCATACACAGTAGAGATCGTAAAAACAAAATCAGGGGATCTCATTCTTGTAGAAACTGAAACAAGCTGTATATCATCTTGGAAATTTTCAAGTGTAAAGTGAACATCATTCCACAATAACCAAATCTTGTTATTTAAGCTAGTGAAAAAATTGTTTAAACCCAAACGAGAAACAAACAAAGAACAATTGCAAAAAGCAACCATAGGTTCTATAATAATAAGCAATTTAATGTTATAATCCACACAGAGTTTTTGAAGTCGAATGATAGAGGAATTAATACCTCTAAGGTTCCAGCATAATATATTCGTTGAATAAGGCTAGAGGCAAAAGCAACTGTTTTCTTGGAACGACACGTGACCATAGGCTCAATTGGTTTGGGAGTTTTCTTCCTGTTAAATTTCTTTTTTGTAACAGCAACAAAGCCATCATTTAGTTCACAAGCTGCATTCAATTTATTCCTAATAGAGATACCACTAGCTCTCAAACCATCTATGGAACCGACATCCATATCCAGATCAGCATCCCCATCAGATTTATGCCCAACAGAATCATAATCACTAACCGAATGATGAGGACCAGCATCAGAAAGACCACCAGAAGCTACGCAAGTGTTATCCCTCACCGCGTCCAAGCCAGTAGTCCCGCCTACATCATAAATTGGGTCTGGAACAGTAATATCAGCATGTCGATTAGAAATGGCACAAGCTGGATCGCAACCTGATACAAATTGCAAAACTACATCATCAGCATCACACATAGCTGCTTTATCTGAGGGAATAGAATTACTCGCGGAAGGCACATGAGATGAGGGGGAAATAATAGTCTTCTTTACAATCCAAGCTTTAGGAGGAGCAACATTTTGTGACCGATTCTGGGTATCATGTTTAGATTGGATAGGTTTTGTGGCAACAGCTTTTAGCAAAACATCATAGACATGATTTTGATCATTTTTCTCTTTGCAAGATTGGGTGGAATGACCAATCCTCTCACAAGAGATACAATATTGAGGAAGACCTTCATATACAACAGATTGAAAGAAACCATGTTTTCCATTATTAATCCAGACTTTGTCAGGTAGTTCCTTTGTTAGGTCAACTTCAATTAAAATTTGAGCTACCGATGGTCTGATACGAGAAGATGTGGCAGCATCAATCTTAAGAGGAGCACCAATCAAATTAGTAATAAGAAATAAAGCCTCTTTATCGAATTAATGAATAGCAAGTCCTTCAAGTGAGATCCAAATCGAAACTATGGGACTATCAATATTCGGTCGGAAGTCCGGAGACCATTTTGAGACTACCATAGCAAAACCATTGAAATACCAAATCTGACGAAGCCAGCAACGTAGAAAATCAGGCTCTAAATCAAAGTTGATCAAAACATTCTTGGCATCAGTCAATCCAATTGAAAAAGGGCCTTTGAAGCCCACGGCATCAAAACTTTTCTTAAGAAAAGGCATGTTAGGTCGACCAGAATTAAAAGTGCCAATAAGTGCAAATCTAAACAGAGAAGTCAATTGAGTTACATCAACAACAGAGAAATCAATTAAGGGAAAACCCTTAAATTTGCCAATACTAATATTCGACAATCTCCTGTTATCCTGAATTGAAGCAAAGGAACGAGAATCGTCCAATGAAGAGGGACTAGATTTGCAACCAGAAAGGGCAGCAGCATAGGAACGGCCGGCAGGCTCAGGCTGAGCCGCTGCCATGAGAATCTGTTTCTTATTCTTGTTCTTCTTGTATTCTTGATTTTCTTTATTCTTGAAAATGCTAATTTCTGATTAAATTATGAGCTACTAATTTCTTGATTGGATTACTTTCAAGAGAACAATAAAGAGTAAATCAACGGAGAAATTCTCAGGCGTCCCATAAAGAGTAAGAGTAAGATTTCTTCTTTTTCGCTTTGCTTTTTTAATCGAGTTTTAAGCTTCGCAAAAATGGTGAATGTTGGGTTTCTAGTGAGTTTTGATGGATTTTTTTGACAGTATGTCTTGATGGATTTTTTTTCCTGAAATTGTCAAATTAGTGTCATTAAAGACTAATTTTCATACACCATAATGTAATGCATTTTTAGTTTGACGTAATCAAACATTTGGGAACTTTCTATGCAGCAACTAAAGAAGATTTTAGCAAAGCAGGCTGAGTTGGGAGTTGAAGTTGCAAAAATACTACCACACTACCTGTCAGATTCAGAGAAATAAGTAAATGAAAGGGAAAATAATAAGAAGTTTGTAGGCAAGAAGGGTAGATTTCAAAACAAGCATGATAAAAGAGGGAGATATAACAAAAATGATCGGTTGGCCAAGCAACAAAGGTTAACGAACAATGATTCATCACAAATTTCTTCCTTCAACACAAAGATGCCAACACTTTTGCAGAAGCTTCTATGTGTCCCCTCTCTACGAAGCCAGGTCCTTGAAAGACAATCCAAGCCAAGTGGGAAAGAAGGGAAGGTTAGGAATGGAATTCTTTTCCTTGAAAGACAATTCTCGAAAGACAATTTCCTTTTGTTTTTTGCACCACAAATGCTTTGTTTTCCAAAAGCAATTATAAGACTGAAATTGCCACTTAGTCTTACCAGTTATCATTCCCTTCATGACAATTACCAGGTTCTGCTTCCTTTTGTTGCTTTCATTTTGTTGCAATAAATAACATCCTGCCTTCTTAATTTATTGCAGATTCTCCAATTCTGGTAAAATCACCCTCAACAAGGTACAGGAAACATTCAGGTGGAACAACATCATCAAATTCCTCAAAAGCACAGTTCCTAGTGAATATCTTCTTCTCGAGGATTTCCTTTCAACAATTCTTGGCAGCCAATCCAGTATATTTTACAACAGCCTGGTCTGGGAGAAAAGAGGTAATTAAGGAGTTATTGATTGAGAAGTTACACATTAAACGTTTCATGTTTTACCAATAAATCTGAGCAGCAGCAAATAAACTTGTACATCTAGATATATGCATCAGAGAAAATATATAGACAGCAATCAAATTATTATAGTTACATGATTTGTTGTTTTTGGTGTGAAATTCAGGCCTTTTGAATATGTGAGTACTTGGCTAAGGAGCTGGAGAATACATTTGGAAGAGAAAAGGACTTCAGCAACAGTCAAGAAAGAAGTTCAACTGAAGAGGAATTAAGCAAAAGGACATCAAGTTTACATGTAACACCTACCACCTTACTTGTATGAACTAATAAGAACTACGTGAACCTGATCCTCCTTTTTTAATTAAAAAAATTGGGGGTACGTAGGTAGCTTTCTGAGTGCGGTCCAAATATTAATTTCCTTCAAAAAATGAATAGGGTATGGCAATGAGAACAAGTAAATATACTTGCACTAATACTGCAGAACAAGCCAGGGAAAAGAAAAAGGTAATTTCTACTTAAAATATTTGTCCTTGTTAATGAAAAATTTTTTTAAGTTAACCTCTCATTGTCACTTAAAACTTTAAAAAAGCAAGATGCAGTTGAACTTTTATATTGACAATATTTGCTTGTCTTTTTTAGTAGGCACAATATGGCTTTAACCTGATCAGGGGTAGCTTGAAATTGTAAAATGTTATTCATTTTAGCATGTTAAATCAATTCTCTAAGAAGTAATGGCAGTATCTTTTCCATTGGAACAAGAGTTTATTGGATGCAAACGTGTTCTCTTCTCTCAAAAATAATGCAAAGTCATCTTTTGGGGATGCATGAAGTTGCAGAAATACCACCACACTACCTGTCAGATTCAGAGAAACAAGTAAATGAAAGGGAAAATAATAAGAGGTTTGTGGGTAAGAAGGGTAGATTTCAAAGCAAGCATAATAAAAGAGTTGCAATTCTTAGATATTTATATTGTTTTTAGATATTTAGTTAGCTATGCTAAAGTGTTAAGTGTGTGAGTTAGTTAATCATTATAGACTTCTTCCAGAAAAAGATTTGTATAAGAATGTTTTCATTGCTAGCTCAGATTTATATTAAATGAAGATATATTGAGAATTTTTATTCCAAGTTTCATTGATAGATAAAACGTTACAATTGCTTAAATTAAAACATTATCATCATTCTCGCCAGGGAGACAGCCATATTCCAAAATTAAAGGAAGCCAAAGAAAAATTTTTTAATATTAAGGTGGCCAAAATCAAAGAAATGAAAAAAAATAAAGAAATAAAGATAATAATAAAAAAATATAATTATTTTTTTTGAAGCCATGGGAGCCATGCCCCCTCGAGCTCTCCTTCCTCCATCAGTGAGTGACACATTTGGTTATGCTGATCCTAAATATCGTAGAAATCACCATGTCCTTTCATAAAGAATGATGTTTAATTGTTTATGGCTTCACGATTGTGCTACCATGACTTACTTTATTGTAAAAATTAATTAGTCTAAAATCTAATAGACCATAAATTAAACTTTTTATAATTGTAAAGTGGAATTTCTTTCAAGAGGCAGTAATATAACTTAATTGTCATTTAATTAATAGTAATTAGGTATATTAGCAATCCTAACAAAATGATAATTAAGTAACAAAGTTTTACTTCAAAATAAATGAACTTGCATGTAATTATAGTAATAGTTATCACATCTTATACCCTTCTCATCGTACTACCATGATGTTTTTAGTTCGGCTTCTAGTCGTTCGTATTTTATTTGAGTTTTTCTTTTCAGCTTCAACTCCCCTTTCTTACTAAAAAAAAAAAAAAAAAAAAAAATTGAAAGAGTAATGGTTAGAACCTTTCAATATTAGCTTTGACTTTTGATAATAATGAATTCAACTTTGCTATTGTCTAGAATAAATAGAGAATAATTATTCAGTAGATATGCTTCTTTTTCTCCCTCTCCTTTTTTCTTTTTTTAAATATTAAAGGGAGAATCTTAAACTATATTTAAGTTATAACTATATGTGATTTCTAGAGTTTGCGAGTTTAGAGATTTTAATATCTACACTTTTATTTTTCATGAATTAAGACTATGTTTGGTTGGATGTAATGCATTGTAATGTAATCAAAGATGTAATATAATGAAAAATGTAATAGAATGTAATGTAATTAAGATTTCATTACTATATTTGGTTATATAATTGAAAAAATTTATGAAATGTAATCACCATTCCATTTTTATATTTGTTTGTAAATTTGTAATGTAATATAATTAAAACACTACCACTACCACTACCACCACCACCACCAATCACACCATTACCACCACCACTCCACCACCACCATCATCACAACCACCAACCACACCACTCCACCACTACCACCGCCATCATCACTACCACAACCACCACTACTTCACCACCACCATCACCACTCCACCACCACCACCATCACAACCACCAATCACACCACCATCACAACCACCAATCACACCACAGCCATCACCACCACCAAAACCACCATTCTTTCACCACCACCAATCACACCAACATCACCACTCCACCGCCGCCACCACCACCATCACTCCACCACTACCATCACCACTCCACCACTACACCGCCATCACCACCACCATAACCACCACTCCACCACCGCCACTTCAAACACAACTCTACCACCACCACGTCATTATTAATACAAAAGAAATATATGAACTAAAAATTATTCATTATATTGAGCCATTAAAGATCATTTAGATTTATACATTTATCTGAACTAAAAAAATTAAAAAAAGGTAAATAAAAAAAAATGTAATTTAGGGATGATCATTCGGCCAATTCAGTAATTTGAGTAAAATTTTTAACCGAAATAAATTAATCAATTTTTTTTTACTTAACCGAATTTAACCAAATTAATTTTTTAACAGAATTTAACCAAACCATTTTGGTTGAAATTAATTTTTATTCTTAACTGAACCAAAGTTAAAGAAAATAAAAACTTAATTAACTAACCAAATTTAACTGAAAATTATGATTAACCAACTTTAACCGAAATAAAAATTAATCAAGTTATTAATTACTACTTAATCAAAATAAGAACTAAAATATTTTTAATTTTTAATTTTATTATCTATTTAACCAAAATGACGTAGTTTTAAGAGTCAATTAATTTGATTAATTCGGTTAAATTAATTTTTAATGGAACATTTATTCACCGAATCAAATTGGCCAAATTAACCGAATTAATCAAATTAACTGAATTGACCGAACCGAATGCTCACCCCTAATGTAATATAACAAAATAAAAGTTAATTAAGTAATTAGAAATTAAGTTTTTTTTCATATATTTTCATTGAGTAAATTAAATTACAATATAAAATTATGGGTATTTTGATATTTTTAGTTTTTCACTCTATTCTTCCCATTCTTGTAATAAAATATAATTTTTATTCTGTGTTGCATATTAAACACCAAAATATAATTTTTATTATGTGGTGGTGGTGGTGGTAGAGTGCTGGTTGTGGTGGCGGTGGTAGAGTAATTGAGGTGGTAGTGACAGCAACACAAAATAATGGTTGTGGTGGTTATGATGGTGGTAGAGCGTTGGTGTGAATACCCAAATTTTGAGGCTCAAAAAGTCAGTTTTCCCGGACTGCAAACAGTCCGGCCAGGCCGGAGGCCATTCGGAAAGTTCATCGAAAATATGCCAATATGGTACTTGGAACGTCCGGGACTTCGCGAGGATCGCGGAACTGGTCCCGAAATATTTTTTGGAGGTCTGGAACTCCCGAAAAAGCCTCCGGAACGGAAAAATAGCAGAACCACTGGCCCCAGTGGCTCGGGCCGCCGGGTCGTCGAGCTCAGGCGGCCCAGCCACCGAGCTCCGGCGGCTCAGCCGCCGAAACAGTCCGTTTTTGCCTATAAATGCAGGCCTGGAGTGACCTTTCAACTCACTCAGTCTGTGTTGACGAACGCTCCTTCTCCCCTACGCTCCTTGCGATTCTTTACTGCTTTTCTGCATTTTAGTTTAGCTTTATTGCTTTCTTGCTTTGTTAAGTGGTCACTAAATTTGAATTAATTAATATTCCCTTAACGAGGAGCTTAACCTGGAGTTAAGAAGTGGCCATCGATTAAATCAGGTACATAAACTAAACTCTGCCTATTTAAATTTAGCACTTCATGCATGCTTCTCTTCTACTCCTAATAATTCTACAACTGCATAAACACATTCATGTCATCAATTAGGCAAATAAACTGCCTCAATCAAATAAATTTAAGCTAAATGCCCGGTTAATCAGTAATCGTGGTGTTAAGCTTAAATCTGACAATATTGGCTAAAAAAAAACCTAGTTAATCAATAACTATGGTGAAATTGCCTTTATTTCGAACAAATGCAGTTTAAGTCCAATTAATCAATAATTGTGACTAAAAGGCCTTAATTCAAACACGTTTTCTTGGCAATAAAAATTGCCTACATTACATTTCAGTTGATCAACTTTTGGCAAACAAATTGCCTATAAGTGAGATTAAAATTTTTCATAAGTGACAAATCGTTTAAATCACGATTTTTGGCTAAAAGCCTTCAAACAATTGCTTTTGGCAAATAAATTGCCTTAAGTCAATCAATTTTGGTGACAATCGCCCAGTTATCAACTTTTGGCAATAAATTGCCTAAATCAAAATATTTTTGGCACAAATGCCTTAATCACTTTGGCGACAAATCGCCTAACCAATTTTTGGCAATAAATTGCCTAAATCACATCAATTTTTGGCAACAATTGCCTAAATCAATCTTTTTGGCTAAAAGCCATTAAAATCGACATTTTTGGCATCAAATGCCTAAAAATCAATCAATTTTCAGGCAAAATGCCTAAACAAAAATGCACGAAGCATACACACACCCATGCATTGAGCATACCCATTCAAAGCCCTTTTAAAAAGGCACATCGAACTACGTTGACTTTGATCATCCATTCAAACGGAAGTACGTAGGCACGTTAGGGATTTAACCCCGAGCGGCAAGTCTAAAATCACATAAGCATTTTTTTAATTAGTCCAAATTACATTAATCGCCTTGCAAAGCATTCACTCATGGTTAGTTTCATCAACATGACATAGTCTCGGGATCCACCTCGGGTTCGTAGACCATGCCTTAACTTTGGGTTAATTAATCTAGCATTTAGGTTAATTAAAATTGGAGTCACTTAGGGATTTTTCCTAGTTTACCCTAAAATAATTAAACAAGGTGGCGACTCATACATTCACGTGCATTTCTGCCCTTAGTCACATGCATTCATATGCTATATGCCATGATATTTGGGGTAGGGGTTCACAGTTTGGCGACTCCGCTGGGGAATATACTTATGTAATCTTTTTGCATAAAAGTGGACTACAATTGTTGTGTAAACTAACCTGCCCTTCTTTAGGGCATTATTTTACTATGCTTTGTTTTGCAGGGTACCCCAACAAAAAAAAATTTTAAGTATTCTTTCTTTAAGAATGCTTAACAAGGAGAATTTGGACTTAATTGTACAATTTAATTAAATCATTTTAATTTGTTGATTTATTTGCACGATTGAGAATCCTTTTCTCCATTGCATAAAAAATGAATTTCAAATGAATTTCTTCTCTCTCTGTTCAAACTTCTGAGTCTGGATGGCAAGTAGCGCTGATCAGCAGGTCTCTTTGATTATGTCGACGGATAGCCAAAGTGTCCTCCCTGTTACCGCAAACCATCCCTAATCTTTTTGGGGATGGCCCATGGGCATGCGTACTGTTGGACCCACGCGAAACTCTTTGTTTCACATGTGGTTAGGTATATCCATGCCCTAGGTTCAAGGGTCCCTTTATAAGCCTATTCTCTATTTGCGTCATAGCCTATAGAACCTATCCTTTAGGGCTGTATGCACCCAATGATGTGAATCATATCATAAACGGATTATGACGTGATGTTGTGCGCATTCATGACATATCATCACATTAAGAGGAACACAAAAGACCCTTTTTCTTAGTCATGCACGGTTGGACAAAGAGTCGATCTACCTCACATCAATTACCCTGATACACCAACCACTGTACCTAATCCAGCTACCCTTATCCTTACAGGTACCCACAATCCGAGTGCCTACCCAAGTGCCAGTCACACCTACGGTGCTATCACCAGCTTCACCAGTTTCACCAGCTACACCAGTCTCACCTGCAACTCCAACAACCCCACCTGCATCAATGGCATCACTTGCTGACATCCAAACCCTCATCGAACAACTGGAGGCCAGAATGCAGGGCAGAATGAATGAGGCATTGGCTGCCCAAAGAACTGCCCTGATAGCTGAGCTGGGCAATGGTAATGGAAATGGGGCTTCGGCCGGGGGAAGTGGACCTACTGCCTACAACCAGGGTCCTGCTGCTGAGCCAACAAACCCTTCCCTGAACCTGGATGATGTGCCCTCCAAAACTGCTTCTGAGCTGGAAGCTCAGAGAATGAGAGAGAAACTAGAACTCCTGGAAAGGTCTATCACTGCTCTCAAAACCCACAAGGAAGTGGTGGACATGGACTCCTTGTCCTTGTTCCCTAAAGCAAGACTGCCCACAAAATTCAAGATGCCCAACATGGACAAATTTGATGGAACTACTTGTCCTAAAACTCACTTGAAAATGTATGTGGGTTCTCTTAACCCGTTTGGATTGAGCAGCGAGCTCCTTGCTCAGTTGTTCCAACAATCTCTCACCAGTGCTGCATTAAGATGGTTTGTTAGCCTCGATCGGTCTAAGATGAAGACCTGGGAAGACATTTGCAATGCATTTAATTCCCAATACCACTATAATATGGAGGTGGATGTTACTCGAAGGGAACTAGAAACCACCAAGCAAAAGAATAATGAACCCTTTTCCTCGTTCCTTACGAGGTGGAGGGCCAAGGCTGCCCAGATGATTAATCGGCCTTCTGAGCAAGAGCAGGTGGACATAATAATAAAGAACCTGCAGCCCGTCTACCAGCAACAACTACGAACCCAATATCTACCCACGTTTCAGTCGCTCATTGCCACTGCTACCAAAGTAGAAGATCTGATTCAAATGGGGCAACTGAAAGAAGACTCAGGAACCTCCAAATATAAGAAACCTAGCCAACCTGGCAAAGTCCACGAAGTGGCAAGCATCACCCCCACCAACCCTTTACGTGTGGGGAATATGAGAAATGGCAATCAGTCCAGAAGAGCCTATACTGATCTCGGGATGCCAATCCTTTTGGTTTTCCGAGAGGCTGTAAAGGCCAACTACATCAAGCCTTTAGAAGCAAGGCCACCTCCCAATCTGTTGCCAAGGAACTACAGGGCTGATGAATACTGTGAGTATCATCAGGGATATGGGCATAAGACGGAAGCATGCTGCACACTCAAGAACCGCATCCAGGATCTGGTGGATAACGGTTCAATTATTCCCAGAAGCAAGCCTAACATTAGCACTAACCCCTTACCAAATCACGGGGTAAATGCTATAATGGCTGACGAGGAACTGATCGATCCTTTCGAACTGTTCCTAGAAATGAATAACATCTGTGTCCTAGATCTGAATGACCTAACTGAAGAGGTTGACGCAATCACCAGGAGCGGAAGGCAATATGAACCATTAGTCCTGGATAAAATCCAAAATAAGCCCTACCAGAGGGCAGAGGAGCCAAAGGAGGACCCGGTATTTGCACAGCTAAAAAAGACACAAGCTAAAGTATCAATTTGGGAACTGTTGGCATCATCCTTTCCTCATCGCCAAGCTCTTTGCAAGGCTTTGAGCCAACTTCAGACATCGGTAGAGGTTAGCCCTGAAGTGCTAGTGTCCACCCTCACCCAATCATCTAAAATATAAAGCATCGGGTTTTCTGATGATGACTTGCCCAAGGAGGGAGGCAGTCACAACAATGCCCTTTATGTCACCGTTCAAACCAGAGACAAAACTGTACCCATGGTCCTCATTGACAATGGGTCAGCACTAAACGTATGCCCACTAAGGTAGCTAGCTGCCTAGGGTTGGAGGAAATAGATTTCACCCCCTCTGACCAGATAGTGAAAGCCTATGACAGCACCCGAAGGGAAGTGTTGGGGGTTGCTCGCTGAAGTTAACAGTCGGGCCAGCTGTGATGGAAGTCCCATTCCAGGTAATTGATGTACCAACTAGCTTCAACCTGCTTCTAGGCTGACCATGGATACACCACACTAAGGCAGTACCCTCGTCCTTGCACCAAAAGGTCAAGTTTCCCTATGAGGACAAAGTTATCACCATTCAAGGGGATGACTACAGCCAGATTAAGAAACCAAAGGGCCAGCCTCTCTTTGAGGTCAACCCTGAAACTGCCAACCTACCCCTCTCGGGATTTCAGTATGACACCGTGCAGTTCATAGAAGGAAAGACTGCAAACTCTCGAATTCTCTTTGATTTCGGGACAGTGCAAATAAACTGCATAGTGCCTCTAATGCTGAAGATGTCCTATCTGCCTGGAATGATTATGGCCAGATCCGGGAAGACATATCCCAAACTGCAAGCCTGGGAGTGTCCGGTGAATGAAGGGACCTTTGGACTGGGTTATGAGCCCACTAATGAAGACCGGGCTAAGAGAACCAGAACGGGAAGGAGGGAGAGTGTACAGATGCGGCCTTACCTTTTGACTTTGAACAGTTACTTCTGCAAACCGGGAGAAGCAGTTCCTTACTGTGGCTTCCGAGAACCATTTTGCTACCCGACCGCTAAAAAGATGCTGCCTGGGTTAGAGATATTCTCAGATGTCTGGGGCAACAAGCCCGGAATAATACCCGAACTGGAAACAGAAGACTTCATGCAGCCTAGTCTCTTTGATGAGGTTGCAGTTATCACAGGAAATGATAGGAATCAAGACCTGCTCAACCTGATCAAGCCGAATGAAGGACCTCTCAACAACTGGTATGCCGAGGAGGAGCGCGCTGCTGATAAACCCCCTCCCGAGTCAAACCTAGTACCTAACTCTGTAATCAAGTCTTGTATTGAGTCTGAGTCTGACCCCGAGTCAGAGTCCAGTTCCAGTTCTGAGTCGTCTGTGTCGGATCTAGAAGATCCAGTTTTCAAATTTGATGTAACTTTTGAAGACGGTTCCGTCATAATCAATAAAGGCTTGCAAATTCTTGATTACCCTGCATGTCTATCTTTCCAAGCATTTCCAAGCAAAAGTAATAATCAAATAAATGAAGTAAAAAATGAAAAAGAAAAAATAATGATTGGCAAAGAAGAAAATGAACACACATACATTGCATCTGATTGTATGAACAGGGAACAGGTCAGTGGATGTTTGAAGAAGTTTGCCGATTGTTTCATGTGGAAGTCGAGTGACATCACGGGAATAGACCCAGCAATAGTGGTGCACAAAATTCCGGTATACCCTGAGGCTAAGCCAGTGAAACAAAAGCTAAGAAGGATGAAGACAGAATGGTCCTTAAAAATCAAGGAGGAAGTTGCCAAACAACTGGAGAACAAGTTCATAGAACCCATTGCCTACCCGACGTGGTTAGCAAACATTGTGCCGGTACCGAAGAAAGATGGCAAAGTCAGAATGTGTGTGGATTACCGGGATTTGAATAAAGCATGTCCAAAGGATGACTTCCCCCTGCCGTATATTGACTTGCTGGTTGACCGAATGGCTGGACACGAGATGGTCTCCTTGACCGATCTTGCTGTCGGATACAATCAAATAATGATGCATTTGCCGGACAAAGAGAAAACGACATTCATCACAGAGTGGGGAACCTACTACTATAGAGTCATGCCTTTTGGGCTCAAAAATGCCGGGGCAACTTATCAAAGAATGGCGACGACCATTTTCCACGACATGATTCATAAAGAAGTAGAAGTGTACGTGGACGATATGGTCGTTAAATCAAAAACAGCTGAAGAACACACAACAGCACTTGAGAAGTTCTTCCTTAGACTTCGAAAGTACAACTTGAAGCTCAACCCGGCAAAATGTCTGTTTGGAGCTACATCCGGAGTATTTCTGGGGCATATGGTCAGTCGGAAGGGCATAGAGATTGACCCTTCGAAAGCCAAAGCTATTCTGGAAATGCCAGCACCTCAGACAAAAAAGGAAGTTCGGGGTTTCCTAGGAAGGCTACAGTACATCAGCCGGTTCATCAATCAATTGGCCGATACTTGTGGTCCGATTTTCAAATTACTCAGGAAAGGAGTAGCAGTCAAATGGAATGAGGATTGTCAGAAAGCTTTTGACCAAGTCAAGCAATATCTGCTATCCCCACCAGTTTTACAACCACCAAGGCTAGGAAAGCCTTTGCTATTGTACCTATCAGTGACAGAAGAAGCGATGGGTGCAATGCTAGCTCAACAAGCAGAAGACACAAGGATAGAAAATGCCGTGTATTACCTTAGCAAGAGGATGCTGGAATATGAGCTAAAATACAATAAGATAGAGAAGTTGTGCCTGGCACTAGTGTGGGCCTGTACAAAGCTGCAGCACTACCTCTCGTCTTACACTACATATGTCATCTCTGAATCGAACCCCTTGAAATTCCTTATGGAGAGGCCGGTTCTTGACTGTAAGATGGCAAAGTGGGTGTCAGTGCTCGCAGCTTATGACTTAAAATTTGTGTAGCGAAAGGTAGTGAAAGGCTGAGCCTTGGCTGATCAATTAGCGGAATTGCCGGTCGAAGACCAAATGCCGGAGGTAGAATTTCCTGATGAAGACTTGTTGAGCTTGGAAAGTGAAGTCTGGGAAATGTACTTCGATGGAGCTTCAAACTACCATGGTAATGGGGTTGGAGTCGTATTCAAAACTCCTTGTGGAGAATACGTCCCAATCGCAGTCAAACTAGATTTCGACTGTACCAACAACGAAGCCGAGTATGAAGCCTGTATAAAGGGGTTAGAAGCAGCCCTGGAAAAAGAAATAAAAGTCCTTAGGGTTTTCGGAGATTCCAATCTGATAGTCTCTCAAGCTCTAAGGAAATGGAAAATTAAGGAAGAGCGTTTGGTTCCTTACCTGCAACGCTTGGACGAATTGGCTCAGCAGTTTGAAGAATTATCCTTCCACTACTTGCCGCGAGCCAAAAATCAGTTTGCTGATGCTCTGGCTACTTTGGCCTCCATGGTTAATGTAGGGGGAGATCAAGTCATTCGACCTCTGACAGTTCGACTACAGAAACAGCCAGCACATGTCATGAATCTAGTCGATGACAAGCCATGGTTTTGGGATATACAGAATTATCTTCAGAATGAAGCCTACCTGGAAGGATCCAACAAGACTGATCAATGGACATTGAGACAATTAGCATCTGGATATTTCCTTACTGGGGGAGTTATGTATAAGAGAAGTTGGAATGGCTTGCACCTAAGGTGCGTTGATGAGGGAGAAGCTCAAGCCATTATAGATTCCTTACATAATGGGGAGTCCGGTCCACACATGCACGGGATAGCTCTAGCTCGAAAAATTATGAACCTGGGTTATTACTGGTCAACCATGAATACAGATTGCGTGAGGCACGCGCAGAAGTGCTATGAGTGTCAAATTTTGGCCAAGCTGCAAAGACAGCCTCCGGTCAATCTAAATCCCATTGCTTCACCATGGCCTTTCGCAACTTGGGGCATAGACGTGATCGGAAAGATCCATCCAAAGGCGTCCAATGGCCATCAATTCATCCTGGTCGCTGTTGATTATTTCACTAAGTGGATTGAGGCAGCTTCTTATTCGGTCTTAAATGCCAAGAAGGCAGCACAGTTCTTTCGTACGCCATTCGAGATCATAACAGATAACGAGTCTCATTTTCAAAGCGAATTTTCGGACCTACTGAAGCAAAAGAAAATTCAGCACCACAAGTCCTCGCCCTATCGTCCACAAACAAACGGGGCGGTGGAGGCTGCAAACAAGGCTATAAAAGTCATTTTGCAGAAGACGGTTCAAAAGCATAGAGCTTGGCACGAACAATTACCAAATGCCTTGTGGGGATACAGGACTTCAATCAGAACGCCTACTGGGGCAACCCCGTATTCCTTAGTATATGGCATGGAGGCAGTGTTGCCTATTGAGCTGGAAGTTCAGTCGGCAAGGATCATCCGGAAAAGCCAGATCAGCGAAGCAGATTGGGCTGAGAATTATCAATTGCAACTCTTGGGTATGGATGAAAAGCGATTGCGAGCAATCCACCAAACTCAAGTTTATCAAAGAAGAATGGCGCGGCATTTTAACAAGAAGGTCAAAGACCGGAAACTAGAAGAAGGTTGTTTGGTCCTGAAGGAAATTAGACAGCCAATCATAGACCCACGTGGGAAGTTTCGTCCTCATTGGGCTGGACCCTATGTGTTGAAGAAGATACTGTCTGGTGGAGCCGTTATTTTGACTGATTTGGATGGTTTAGAATTCACAAATCCATGTAACTTGGATCAGTTAAAAAGATATTTTGTGTAATTGTAATCATTTGCATAATGTAAACAGAGCTACATTAGACCTGATTCTCCTAAAAAAAAAAGAAATTATATATCAGAGATATGTAGGCAGCCCTCATTGGGCGCGGTCTAAACATTAATTAAAAAAAACCATTTCATAATTTCATTCTTCTTTGCCAAATAAAAAAAAGGGAAAGCCAAAAAAAAAAAAAAAAAAAAAAAAAAAAGAGAAAGAAAAAACCCGCTAAGTCGAAAACCCGAAAGGGCGGCTTAGGCAAAAGTAGGGGCCTGCTAAGCTGAAAACCCAAAAAGGCGGCTTAGGCAAAAAATGGATAGCTCGCTAAGTCGAAAACCCGAAAAGGACGGCTTAGGTAAAAATCAGAGCTTGAAATGAATAAAGTTGGAAAGTGCTTGGAAAGCTAAATGATATTCTCAATTTAAGCTAAAAAGTCAAATCTCATTCCATTAGCAGCCCAAAGTCAGGCGGAAAGCAAAAAGTCCAAATAAATAATAAAGTCTAAACTAGAGTCTCAAATAAAAAGCCAAAAAGGCAAAACATCCAAAGTCCAAAGCCAACACAAAAAGTCAAAAAAAAAAAAAACAATAAAGTCCAAAAGCCTATAGGAGTCTAGGTGTCCCGTCTCCTCCGTGGAGCAACATCCTCCGAGTCATCCCTAGCTGTTAAACTCTACCCAACCTCGCCTGTCCGAGGAGCCAGCACAATCTCCTCACCAGTCCCAACCTCATCATTAGCGTCAGCCTGAACCCAACCTTCGAGTACACTTAGCAGTGCAGTCCTCCTTGGTCTCTCAATCGGCCAGACAGCAGTAATGAACCAAACTCGATACTCAGGAGAAGTCTGAACACTGGCAGGATTAGGTAAAGGCCTAACCATACGATGATTTCTAACCCAAGCCCTAAGGACGGCTCGGGTAACACCCGGGGTAATGGCTGAATCAGCTGAAAAGTCATCAATAATCGGAATAGTCTGATCTATCCCCATTTGCCTTAAAATGCTCGAAGCGCAGTACCAAGTACAGTGTGTGAGGCCTAAAAGGTAAACCCGAGAATGGCGAAAGCTGACCTGGATAAAGCGGGTGATGTTGTACCAGGAGATGAACCATAGTATCTCATTTGGACCCAACTTAATCAGCCATGAAGTCCATGCATCAGTAGATGGGTGTGTGATTAAAATCCCCCGCATACGATACTGAGTGGGATTATAGGGCAAGAGAGTAGGAGTGGCAACCACTTGAAGGTGGTCCTTCAGCCAAACCTGAGTAATGGATCCTTTCTATTACGAGGGAACAATCCAAAAAAAAAATAATGAGAAAAAGGAAGAAGGAAATACCTGGATAATAATGGGAGAAACTGTCCAATCATCGAACCCTAAAGCAGCCCTGTCAAGGCTCCTAATGGTCTCTGCCAGCACAATGCCGCCAATACAACCCATATCCTCCATTTGCCGAACCATGGGGCAGAGGCGCGAATCCCCAAAGCCTAGGTCCTGGTTGAACAAGCAACCAGCCAATAAAAAAAAAAACCAATGCCCGCATCCTCAACCTCATCCGGTCTGGGTCGTTTGGACAAGCCTCTGAAAATTCGTCAATCAAGGGCAACAGAATTGCCTTTTGGTCATCAACAATCATAGCCCTAGCTTGGGGTCGGCTGAACTGAAACAGGGTTTCAAATGACCTAACATACCCAATTTTTACCTCATGCTTGACCAAAGGGGCATTGGGGTCACACCCTATAATAGCACAAAACTCCTCAAAAAGAGGGCACATCTCCTCCATCATGGCCCCAAACCGAAAAACGTGGGCTTCAGGGTCCCAAAGTCTAATACAGGCCCGTAAAAAATCCCAATCAACTATTACTGTAACACCCACAGCCCAATCCAGAAAGACCCGACGGTGCATGTCACATTCGGTGCCGGAGGCACCTTCCTAACCGACATATAAATCATACAACCATATTATGAATTAGAAGTGACTTAGTATTCACAAGTTTAGCAAGTAATAATATTTTGTTTTGAAAATGATTTGGGAGAGTCCTACAGAAAAACTGCAAGAGTTTCCCCTAAAAATAGAAGTTGCCAAACATATGAATACAAAGCACTCCCAAATTCAAACTCCAAACCCCATCAAACTCCAATAACAACACAATAGCACTTCTATAATTTCATAACTACATAATTCCTCAATAACATTTTAATATTCGTCACTTAAATACATTCATTATATACATATATATATAATATTTTATATCCAAACATTAAATAAAATCTCATGCTTATCTCCAAATATATACACCAAACTAATTTATCATTACATGCTTAAGTTAGAATTCAAATAACATAATCTCCGAAAAGGTAATAATTATACATGCCATGATTCTTAAGTACATCAAACTAATTCTACCACTACTAAAATAGTGTCTTCTGGTCTAAAGCCACTCTTCTGATCTTCAAGTAGCAACCACGTACTTCAACCTGCGCATGATAAAAATCAACGCGCTGAGTATAAAACTCAGTGGTGCTCATAAATGACAAACTTACCAATGTTGCATTGGCACACACTTAAAATATAAATTTTCATCAAAAGAACATACATTTACATTTATAGCAAAATAAATATCAAATAAACTTATAATTAATAACATAAGTAATTTAATTCTTCCAAATCATAAATTCATTACTTGGACATTTATTATACCAATACACATACTATTTATTTTAAAACCATGCACCGAAATATCATGCTGTGAAAATTCATTTGATAACATAATCATTTATTTCCAAACTAAGGTTTACTAAAATATTATAATCTCATTCATTTAAGTGCCTTAAAAATATTTTCCAATGGCTCGCATACACTTAGGAGAAAGAGAAGCAGATAGGTTTTCATAATTTTTTTCATAATGGCCTTAGGTCGCCAACCTTTTCATAACATATAGAGCGCGTCCGCCCTAACATAAGACACTCACGTGCCTAGCATATGATCATAGCTTCTTATCATAATGGCATCAAATGCCGAGCATGCTCATCATACATGAAATCAAACCACGCATCAAATTCACACCAAGTATATTAGAGCCCAAAATCCTTGTTTTAATTCTTACTTCATAACACTTCTCATAAAACTTGTCTTATGCTTTAGTCTTCTTAAATTCATAATGTCAGCTTACTTTACAAAGTCAATAACTCATAAAAAAATTCATATTTAACCAAAATTACTTAACTTAGAAAATTTCTTATCATATGAAATCATATATGTAAGCTTACTTTAGAACTTAAGTAACTCATAAAAAAAAACTTCATACTTAAACATAATTACTTAATATAGGAAATTTTTCATAAATTCCTTTTCTTTTAAAACTTTCTTAAAATCATAATGAGATGTAGCATAAGTAATTTCTTATCATATCACATCATACTTTTCTTATTCAAAAATTCAAAGAACATACACCTTAAATACCCATTTTTTTTAGAACATACACCTTAAATACTTTTCAAACTTATGTCTTATTTGTGTCAAATAAATCTTAAAGTATACAAAGAATCAAGAGAACTTCATCACACATGATTCATACCTACCTTTATCCAAGTAAACCTATGATTCAAGACATAGAAAATTTTCAGCATTAATATAACCTTGACCTTTGCTGGGTTTCTAAGACATAACTTGAGTTCTAGATCTCCAAATTGAGTGAAGTTTGATTCATTAGAAAGATAAGACAAAAGTCTACGAATGTTATCAAGGGACAACAGCCCAGATCAATCTGTAAGATGGTGAAAAAAGGCTAGGAACACAGACAAATAGTCCAGACCTGATTCAGCAGAACTAATTCCAATGTTTATCAAATTCCTACTTATCCAGATGCTCAAATCAAACCAATCCAAAACCAGAGAAGTCTCAAGACACAGGGAAACAACTCTCATGAAGAACTCAGAACATAATATTACCATTATAGTGGTCAAAATGGGCACTCAATTCAGTGATACCTGTGGCCCCTCATAACAGAGTCAGTTTAGGTGTTTTATCCATAAGTTGAGCTATACATATCCAAATTGGACACAAGAGGATGGGTTGGAAAGCTAAGAAGTAGACCTACAACTTTTATGAAGGACTCAGACACAAATGGAAACTAGAAAGGATCGAAACATAGTCCTTAATCTCACTCAATATCACTTTTTGTTTTTTTTTCCAGTTTCAGCTTACTTAAAGCATATACAAGGTAGAGATGTCTACCACATAATCCATACTCATCAAACATCATCTTAAGAGCATAAAGTAACAAAGAATAATAAGAAAACTTAAGCCCTTTTTCATCAATAGGTTCTGCCACTCTTGGAAAATGAAGAATAAAATATTTTTCTCATCAATTCAACATATAGACATGCTTAGAAATCTCCAAAGAACACATTTATACCATCAAAGTTCAATAATCAAATTATTTCATATAAAATTCCCCATTGTCACAAAATAGTATAAACTTCACAAAATCAAAAATTTAAACAAGGTAAGAGTGTTTATGAACACTTACCTTAAAAATCAAGCTTGGAACACCCAAAAATCACCAAATCAAACCTTAGTCTTGCCTTTGTCCAACTTAGATAGCTCACCTTGTACTAACAAAAGAAAATCCTCAAATAAACTCAAAACCCAAACCAAAAGGCATAGAAAAATGCTATGAGAATGAAAGGATCCAAAATCCCTAATTAATTCCATAAATCAAACTCAAAATCACAAAATCTACTTACTTGAACTTTAGCTAAAACTCAAAAATTCTTCAAATCCTTAAGCTCCAATACAATGAATAATCTTGAATCTTCAAGAAGAATGTCTTGGATTGAGTTCATATGGTCTAGTTAGAGTGATTTCTTGTGAGAAATTGAAAACAATAAGGGAAGAAATGAGAGGGTAAGTTTCGGCCAAGGAAGAGAAGAAAGAAAGAAATTCACGTTGAAGAGAGGAAGAAGAAGGGAAAGTGGTTGCTCAAATAATTGAGCAACAAGGGTATTTTAGTCTTTACTCTACATTGGATGGCTAAGATTAAGTCATGTCAATGGTAATCTAATCCAATGGCTAAAAATATTCTCCAATGTATTTCCTTCAAAATATTATTTATCTTCACAAAAATTCTCAAATTGAATCCTTCAAATAATTCCTCTAATTTCCTTAATTAATATAACACCATAATTCACTATTCACTAATTATCTAAATTCTCCAAAAATATTCATTACTTACTTTCTACCCATAAAAATCATGTATGCATACTCCAAAAATATTAAATAAAATATAATACATAGATAGTAATTTTTCTGGACCAAAATAATATCAATGTCCGGACTGGTAGTACTATTCACAGACCGGTGGTACTATTCATAGACTGATAAATCACTATCCATCCATAGTTAATTATGCTCAATATCTACCTCGAGTCTAAATAAAATATTATGCCCCTCTCTGTAGCACCATTCATGACCCGATAAAATACCATATAAGATTCGAAAATTTTTGGGGCGTTACAATTACACCCCTAAGAGTAATAACAGGAGAAAGACCGTACCTCCCCAAATTGATCTTTTCAACTTTGGAGAGACTCCTAGTCCAGCTGTGCATGCTATGGTTGTAGAATGGATTCATTGTTTTTTTTTGTTTATTTATTTCTTTTTTTTTTCTTTCTCTCCTTTTATCTATTAAAAAAATATATATATAAAATAAATAAATAAATATAATAGAAAAAAATAAAAAAAAAAAAAGAAGAGAGAAGAAACTGACCGGGAACTGTTTTTTTTGGCACAATTTTCGAGAAAATAAGTGAGTGAGAGAGGAAAAGGGCCAAAGGCGGTTTTTATAGAGAAAAAGCACGCCCGGAGGCGGCCCAGCCGCCAGGGCCGGCGGCCCAACCCAGCGGCCCAGCCGCCGGAGCCCAGCGACCCAGCCGGCGGCCACGGCAAAAAAAAAAAAAAAAAAAAAAAAACATGTTCTTTTCTAAAGAAAATGTATATATTTTCCATAAAGTGGGCAGAAATAAAATCCTATTTTCTTTCATATTTGATAACCATGCATACATATTTTCAGTACTAACCAAAGTGCAGGTACAAATAAAGTTCAGTACAGAAAATACAGTAAGAGAAAAACAAAGGAAAGCCAGAAAAGTCCAGCAACTATCAGCAACGGGGCCTCCTCCTCCTTTGATCATCAAAGGCCATCTGAGTCCAGGCCGCAACTAGTTCTTGCTGCATCCTGAGAACCAGCTCCATCATTTGAGTGACCAACCCGATAGGAACCTGGAAATCATACAAAGGCAAATACAGGTCAATCTCAAATCTCTTATGAATCCTTTTTGTGAGAGAGATGTGTCAGGCTTTACCTCAGTGATGTCCTCGGAAGGAAGAGTCAGGCGATCCACACCCTCTAGGGCGACTTCTCGAAGAGCTGGAGGGCTGTCAGGGACAAAGTAAGAAACGCTGTATGGTAGACGTAGATTGGCCAGGTCTGGGTGAAGTGGCCCGGTAGCCTCCAAAATAGCCCGGGGAGCCCTGAAAGGACCTGTCGATCGGATAGGCCCGGCCTGCGACGGACCCCCAATCGGAGTGGAAGAAGTAGGATCGGTCATGGGCCTCCTCCTTGGAGTCCTAGTCGAGGGACCCGAAGCCCGAGAAGAATGGGTGCCAAGTGGCTGAGATGGAACCGGCCCCTGGAAATTATCAAGCCGAGATCCAATGGGCGGCATCAAAGAGATTCCGCAGAACTCATCATAATCTCCTCCCATAAGAAGCTCCACATGGGGAATACCTTCAGTATGAGCAGGAGTGAGTACCATCTGCCTACCTGCTCTCATGTCCTCAGGAGGGGAAAAAGGGACAGTCCGACAACCTCTTATCTGAATGTCCACCCTCTCGCCCAAGTAATATCGCCGCAGGATGGGGTGCGACAGGACCACCCTCCGCCGAGACAAGGCGTCTGACCGCTGGAAATCAGGATCAGCCTGAATCCAGCTCTATAGACGGGCAGTCATTGGCCCCACTTCAGCCTATAAAAGATGCAAATATGTTAATAAATCCTTTTTATTTAACATATCTAAGAATCATTAAGCACATACCTGCTCCAGAGGACAAGTATCAAAAAAGGTTCTCAGCTCCTTCAGCGATTTCTTGCACCGAACGATATGAAGGTTTGATTTATACCATCTCCAAGCCAAAGGCGCCAACCCTGATCCGAGATCAGTCTGAAGTAGCTCTGGGCGAGTGTAAGGAAAGTACTCGAATGCCCAAGTCTGTGAAACACAAAAAAAAAGGGAGAGAATCAGTGGAAAAGAAAATCAAGACGAACAGAAAAACACAGAAAAGAAGAATGTTTTTTACATTACCTCCCAAAAATAGTAGGTCCCGCTGAGTTTGTAGTGACCTCGACTCAGGTCGCACATATCGTCGTACATGCGGCTTAGAATAGCACCGGCCCAGTCATACTCCTCCAAGTGGGCCAAATTTTCCAAACTCTTCAAGATAGAAGGCTTAAACTTCTCTTTCCTGTTAGACCAGAAGGTCGAGGCAAACAGCAGCAACAAGGTGAATCGGGCCACCTGAGTAGCCGTCAGCTCTCCCAGCCCGTATCTAGCATAGATGCCAGGGGCCTGGAGGGATAACCAGCGTCTAGAAACGCTCAAAGCAGGGGTGGAAGAACCTGACTCGATAATCCGTGGCAGGTCTATCCCAATCAGCTCCACCATCCGATCGGGGGAGATCTCGGTCCTCCAGTCATCATAAAGCTCAATCGGGCGAATGCCGAAAGGGATCCCGGAGATCACCGAGAAATCTGCAGGGGTCAGTGTCAACTCACCCCAAGAGAAGTGGAAAGTATTGGTGGTGTCCCACCATCTCTCGGCCAAGGCACATAATAACTCCTTATAATTGCTCCGACCCATGTCAAGATGTCTCAGATAGCCCAGATAAGACGAGCGGATAATCGCGCCAACCGGGTTGTTTTGATCAAATATTTCGAGCGGAACTTCAGCCACAGAACCCTCACCCACATCCAATTTAATACGGGAGTCCTAAAAGGTAAATCAACCTAAGAGTTACTCCTCGGTTCCTTACTAAGGGTAATATCTTAGTTCTACCCTAGCATGCATACTAATAAAAATAGTAAGCACAGGAAATTTTTTAAAAAAAAATCACAATTTGGCCTAAGGCCCAAAAAATCACAATTCGGCCTAAGGCCCAAAAATTCACAATTCGGCCTAAGGCCCAAAATTCACAATTCGGCCTAAGGCCCAAAAATCACAATTTAGCCTAAGGCCCAAAAAATCATAATTCGGCCTAAGGCCCAAAAAATCAATTCGGCCTAAGGCCCAAAATTCACAATTCGGCCTAAGGCCCAAAATTCACAATTTGGCACAACGCCCAAAAATTCACAATTCGGCCTAAGGCCCAAATAATAAGTCATATGCAAACAAAGGTGAAAGGGAGCCTACCTGGGCGAAGATGCCGGTCATGGAGGCGTGAGTATCAGCGTCTGCCATTAGATCGACCTCGTTGAGAGAAATCCCCAGAGACTCGAGTAAATCCTCACCGCTGCTGTAGCTTGGGGAAGCCATAGGAGAAGTCTTGAGGCTTTGAGGAAGTTGAGAGAATTTGAGAGAGCTCTTTTGTTTTGGAGAGTGTAGAATGAATGAAATGAGAATTTCAAGCTATTTATAAGCAAATGGCCAAAGGGCGGGTCTCCTGGACGCGTCCGATTTTCGCCTCCAAAATTTGCGTCTCAGACAACCACCGACGCCCATAAATCTTTTTTTATGGTTGCCGGTGGGGGGCAACTGTGAATACCCAAATTTTGAGGCTCAAAAAGCCAATTTTCCCGGACTGCAAACAGTCCGGTCAGGCCGGAGGCCATTCGGAAAGTTCACCGAAAATATGCCAATATGGTACTTGAAACGTCCGAGACGTCGCAAGGATCGCGGAACTGGTCCCGGAATATTTTTTGGAGGTCCGAAACTCTCGAAAAAGCCTCTGGAACGGAAAAATAGCAGAACCACCGGCCCCGGTGGCTCGGGCCGCCGGACCCGGCGGCCCAGCCGTCGAGCTCAGGCGGTCCAGGTCGCCGAGCTCAGACGGCCCGGCCGCCGAGCTCCAGCGGCCCGACCGCCCCACCCGGCGGCTCAGCCGCCAAAACAGTCCGTTTTTGCCTATAAATGCAGGCCCGGAGTGACCTTTCAACTCACTCAGTCTGTGTTGACGGACGCTCCTTCTCCCCTACGCTCCTTGCGATTCTTTACTGCTTTTCTGCATTTTAGTTTAGCTTTATTGCTTTCTTGCTTTGTTAAGTGGTCACTAAATTTGAATTAATTAATATTCCCTTAACGAGGAGCTTAACCTGGAGTTAAGAAGTGGCCGTCGATTAAATCAGGTACATAAACTAAACTCTGCCTATTTAAATTTAGCACTTCATGCATGCTTCTCTTCTACTCCTAATAATTCTACAACTGCATAAACACATTCATGTCATCAATTAGGCAAATAAACTGCCTCAATCAAATAAATTTAAGCTAAATGCCCAGTTAATCAGTAATCGTGGTGTTAAGCTTAAATCTGACAATATTGGCTAAAAAAAAACCTAGTTAATCAATAACTATGGTGAAATTGCCTTTATTTCGAACAAATGCAGCATAAGTCCAATTAATCAATAATTGTGACTAAAAGGCCTTAATTCAAACACGTTTTCTTGGCAATAAAAATTGCCTACATTATATTTCAGTTGATCAACTTTTGGCAAACAAATTGCCTATAAGTGAGATTAAAATTTTTGCATAAGTGACAAATCGTTTAAATCACGATTTTTGGCTAAAAGCCTTCAAACAATTGCTTTTGACAAATAAATTGCCTTAAGTCAATCGATTTTGGCGACAATCGCCCAGTTATCAACTTTTGGCAATAAATTGCCTAAATCAAAATATTTTTAGCACAAATGCCTTAATCACTTTGGCGACAAATCGCCTAACCAATTTTTGGCAATAAATTGCCTAAATCACATCAATTTTTGGCAACAATTGCCTAAATCAATCTTTTTGGCTAAAAGCCATTAAAATCGACATTTTTGGCATCAAATGCCTAAAAATCAATCAATTTTCAGGCAAAATGCCTAAACAAAAATGCACGAAGCATACACACACCCATGCATTGAGCATACCCATTCAAAGCCCTTTTAAAAAGGCACATCGAACTACGTTGACTTTGATCTTCCATTCAAACGGAAGTACGTAGGCACGTTAGGGATTTAACCCCGAGCGGCAAGTCTAAAATCACATAAGCATTTTTTTAATTAGTCCAAATTACATTAATCGCCTTGCAAAGCATTCACTCATGGTTAGTTTCATCAACATGACATAGTCTCGGGATCCACCTCGGGTTCGTAGACCATGCCTTAACTTTGGGTTAATTAATCTAGCATTTAGGTTAATTAAAATTGGAGTCACTTAGGGATTTTTCCTAGTTTACCCTAAAATAATTAAACAAGGTGGCGACTCATACATTCACGTGCATTTCTGCCCTTAGTCACATGCATTCATATGCTATATGCCATGATATTTGGGGTAGGGGTTGACAGTTGGTGGTGATGATGGTCGTTGAGGTGGTGGCGGTGGTTGTGGTGGTGGTGGTAGAGTGATTAAAGTGGTGGTGACAGCAACACAAAGTGATGGTTGTAGTGGTGATGATGGTGGTGATGGTGGCGTGGTGGTGGTGGCGGTGGTAATGTGGCGGAGTAGTAGTGGTGGTTGAGGTGGAGGATAACCTTAACTCTCTTAATTTTCTTACAGTAAGTATAACCTTAACTCTCCCTCTCTATTGGAATTACATCAAACTTTTACAAATTAATAGAATAGTTCTTATAATTTAGATTTATAGATTAACTATAATTATTTAGTAATCGTGAATAATTACAAGCTTACAAGTTTTCTCTACTGAATAGCATTATCATGAAATATCTTAAAGAGATGGATCCTCTATTTAGGAAAATTTTAATTTTATTTATCGATCAAAATTATATCATAATTTTAATTAGATTGATTATATTAGTTTTCTTAATTATATTATTTTTATTAATTAACAAACGTATTAGAAACGAAAATTTTGTTCGTTTCTAAATCGATAACAAATAGATTTTTTCTTCCATGGCTAGGAGTCTTACAAACGGGTTAGCAACGAGACTTTTATCCGTTGCTAAAGTTTTAACGAAACTTCAGAAGCTATTTTCACTGCTTATCTCTTCTCACCGCATCCTTTGGTACGCTTCCACTTTCTTTTCTCTTTTCTTTCTCCATTTTGTTTTATATTTTATTAATAAAAATTTAAATTTTATTTGAATTGTAAGATTAATATTTGTCAAGATAATATATTTTAGTTTTTATTTTTTTAGTTTCAAGTACTTCGATGGAAGTAAGATATCCATGGGAATTTCATATTCAAATTACAATATAATAAATCATAATTTTTTTGCGTGTATAGGAATTTCAAATTATATATATATATAATATATAAGTGCGAATAAAGGGGGAATATTGGGTTCCTAAAATGCCCCTACAGGCTTTCAATTTTATTAGTTGATTGAAGAATAATTTAGTCTTATTCTAATTAGAAAACTCTTAATTTTATTGGTATTTTATTAGTTGATTAATTAAAAATATCATTAAAAATAATTTCATCCTATTCTAATTAGGAAACTTTTGGAATTCACCGGACATCCGCATGACATGCGCTCTAAGCTCTGCAAGCTGTCTCTCCTGCTCATCAACACGAGTCCGTAATGCACTAATTTCCTCGCACTATTGTCGAGTTGTGGTCATGAGGAGGCTGTAGAAGCGTCAGATGCTGAGCCGCAGTAAAATTGTGATGCCTGAGACCCGATGCCATATACTTTCCTCTTCTTTTCGCCCCCTATGGCCTCCAGATAAAGCGCTAATTCATCAATTTTTGACTCAGCTTTAGATCCAGGCTGAAAGGAAATAACACGCTCACGAGCTATACTATAGTTCTCCTGAAAAAACAACACGCTCGCGAGCTGTATTATAGTTCTTCTAAAAAAACAACACGCTCGCAACTATGGCCTCTCTTTTAAATTATTAGCTTCCTTTCGCTAATTTGTTTTTCCCAACTAATATGTTTTGAATCTGTAATTTTAATTTTGCAATTTCTTGTTTTAATTCCCAAATATTTTATTACCCACATTTCTTTTTCTATTCTGTTATGCTCTTGAGATCATTAATTTCAATCTCATGATGAGTATTTTTTTTATTTATTCAGTTTCAATTAGAACCACATGTATTTATTTATTACCCACATGTATTATAATAAATTTTGAAAGTAAACATTTAAAAATTTTGAAGGACTTAATTATGTACATTCTTTTTGAAAAGTTGTTATAAAAAATATAGTTTTTTCTTTTTTTTTATGTCTCTCCTAAATAAAATATTTAAATTATAATAAAAATAGAATCAAATATATTAAAAATAAATTTATAAAATAAAATATAAAAATTTTCAAATGTGTCATTATTACATATATTTATTAAAAAATAATATGTTGATACTGCTTTTCTTTTAAAATGACATATTATGTGCTATAGTAAATATCCAACCATATTACATCTTTGAGAAAATAAATCCATTTTGGTATTAAAAATTCTTTAATTATTTTTTCATGGTTTTTCCTTATATATTTGATAAATTTACATTGTTTTATGTAATAATTTAGTTTACACAAATGTTGAAAGAAAAAAATTAGGGACATACTCCGGTTTTGCAATCAAATAAATAATTACATGTATTATCTATATAATAAATAAAAGCAGAGCAGTATGCATTATATAGAAGCCAAGTGTAAGCTTCTGAAATTGCCAACTGCGGGGAGGAACAGTAAAAACCACAAGTTTGATTAACTATTAAAAATTTAAAAACCAACAATAGGAATAGTAGGAACCAACAATTAATTATCACAAATGTTTTCTATACAATCAATCATACAAGATCTTTATGTTTTATACAGTAAGGACCAACAGTAATATATACTTACAACTTTTTATTTTTTTTTTATTTTCTATTTTTTATATTTCACATTTCTCCAACTCTATTTTTATACCGGAATGTACGGATATAATAATTTTTAAATAGTAGGGCATCCACACGTTTAGGACATGGTCTTAAGCCTTAGAAATATCAATCTTTAAAGCTAATACCCTAGATCCTCCCCTAGTTTGTCTCTTCATATTATGTAAAATCTCAAAAGCCAGTGGGATATTATCTTCAATTAACCTACTAGGTACAAATGCTGACTGGCTATCTGAAATAATTTGTGGTGACACCTTTTTCAGCCTATTAGATAAAGTTTTAGAGATAATTTTATAGAGGACATTACATAAAGCAATAGGGCGAAAATCCTTAATGGACTCTGAGCCTATAATTTTTGGGATTAAAACTATCGTAGTATCAGTAAGGGACTACGGAAAAATACCTGTATTAAGCCAATGCCTACAGCTATCAAAGACATCTTTGCCAACTATGTGCCAAAACTTTTTGTAAAATGCCGAATTGAGGCCATCAGGTTCTGGTGTCTTATCAGGGTGCACCTGCAATACTGCTTCTCTAAACTCATTATTCGAAAAAGGTGCCAAAAAAATCATTATCCACAATAGAAACCCATTTTCTTACTAACCAAAGGACCCTTCTTATATCACCCTCGTTAGCTTCATAAAGGGAAGATTATTGTATGCATGGCCTTAGTTTTCGTAACCCAATCACCCTCTAGATCCCGCAAATCATTAATAGAATTATTCTTTCTTCTCCCTTTAATATAGTTATGAAAAAAATCTGAAATGACTACCACCTTTTTGCAGCCAAAAATGCCTTAGCTTGCTAACTTTGACGAATCTTCTCTCTTTCCAAAATGCCATTCGATTCAGACTTGAGGTTGTTAAATTCTTCATAGCTCATGAATTCCTGTTGCTCCTCAAGAACTCGACTAACCATTCTTTTCGAAAACAGGTGTCTCGGTTCCTCGTTCGACCCCAACACTGCAATACCCGAATGCAATTATTCCCTTTGCCCAGAATAGAATCCATTTACCACCAGTCCAGCCTTATTTCACTACCTCCCTAACGTCTTCCTTCAACCATGCATTATCAAACCTGAAAATGCGAGACATCACAACCCCCTCTGCCGGACGAGTATCAAACAAAATTTGCTTATAATTCGATGTAGGTGCAACTAGACTATGATTGTTCAGGTTTGAAAACAACTCAAGCCGTCATTCGCAAAACAATGATCCAACCTCTCATGCACCGCCACCTGACCATTGCAATGTTGAGCCCATGTGAATAAAGACCTCGTATATGGTACCTCTAGTAAATTGCTATAGTAAACAATAGTTTAAAAACCTTAAATCAAATATTGTGGTTGTATATGGCCCCCCACCCCCCCTAACCTTCTCTTCCTAACTTAAAATATCATTAAAATCCCCTAAACACACCCAAGGTCTAGAATCTTGACTAGCTAAAGCCCTTCACAAATTCCAGGATTATCATCGATGAGAATGTTCCGGGTACCTATAGAAACCAATGATCTGGAAAGAATAATTATTGTCTTAATAATGACAATCTATAAAATGAGAAGAAAAACCTTGGATTTGAAGGCCTGCCTCCTGCTTCCTTAAAATTGCCAAACTACCCCCTATGCCAATCCGATCAACCACATACATATTGTCAAACCCTAGAATGCATCTCACCTCCTCCACCTTATGTTTATTGGCCCTTGTTTCCATAAAAAAAAACTACCAATGGCTTGTAACACCAAGAGAGCTCATTAAGAGCTTGAACTAGACAAAGATTGCCAGCCCCTCAACAGTTCCATGATAAAATTCTCATTGCTTCCGGCTGTCCTGTCCAGCAGGACTAGCCAACCTAATAGTTTTATGAGCTTCAGATGAATCCACAATACTAAAAACATTAGTAGTCAATTTAATTAAATTTCAAGGCCTTTTTTCCGATCATCTGGTTTCAATATGCCTTCCTCCTCTCCCACTCAATACAATAACATTATTTTTCACCAGTTGTTGACACGTGTTTTTATGCCCCCGCCTAACCCGATGAGGATATAAGGATGCGAAATAGGGAATCAGGGTCAACCAGAAGCGTTTTTAACCAAAAATTGATTTAAACCGGTTTAAGGAGTCTGACCTGCGCTAGGGTTGCGTCACGCAGCTATAAGTTGCGTGACGGCACTAGTAGTTGCGTCACGCAACTCTAACTAGGATGACATCACTTGGACAGGCCCGTGTAACGGTCTGCACTGTTTGTGTGGATACGCGGCAACTGTACGAAAAGTGAGCTGCGTCACGCAGCTCTCGGGTCCGTCACGCAGCTGTTAGTTGCGTGACGCAGCTCTGTTCTGTTGCCCTACCCATATAAATACAACTTTTTGTGTTTTAAACGGGACTTTTCTCTAGACTTTGGATTTTTGGACTTAGAAAGATTTTAAGGTCTTAGTGCGGCTAGGGTTTTCTCCAAGAACTCCAATGAGTTACCTTGAAGAAGATCAAGCCATTAGAGATAATAGATTAAAAATACAAAACAAAAAGTCATAAAAAAGAGAAAAAGAGAGAAAAGAAAAGAAAAGAAAGTTTTCATTGTTAAAACTTAGTAACAAACACTTCTGGGATCGTGAAGCTCTATTCCTAAATCATTTAAATCGCATGCAATCCTCGAATCTGAGGGTTAGGTAACTATCTAAACCCTCCTCTCTATTCTTAGTTGTTTATTTGTTAAATATCTTGTTTTATTGGTATTTGGTTAGTTTGGTATTGATTAAGTAATATTCTGCCCATTTTTGAGTGTTTCTGAGTAATATTAAACAACTGTTGATAAAAAGAACACGTAAAAAAGGTAGTTTGAAAGGTAGTTACTGTTGAAAGCTTTGTAATTAAAATCAATATTGTCTTTCCTAGTTTAGGTTTATTGTCTTTCCTAATTTAGGTTTATTCCTATTTAGATCTCTTCCTATATTGGAACAATCTTGTGTATATATATAGTGATGTAGAGATTGAAAATATAACACACAATAAAAAAGAAATTCGAAATATGCTTTCAACATGGTATCAGAGCCATTGCCGTGAATTTTTTCGGCGACGATTTCGATTTGAAACAGGGCTGAGATATACACAGTGCCGCCGGAGTTAGGAGTTGGCCGTCACCGCCCAGCTCAGAAGGAAGAGGGACTGCCGATCGGCCCTCCATCCAAGCCGCGTCGCTGTCCGACCACGCGCGTGTGCACACGCGCCGCCAGAAGTTTTCGGCCGTTCTTCACGCGCCGGCGCGTGCAGCTGTTTCCGGCGAGATCCGTCGACGTTTTTTGTTCCGACGGCCTCGATTTGTTGTGGCGTTCTTCCCTTGCTGGTTCTTCAGCACCAGTTTTTGTTTTTTGCAATTTTTTCCTTTTTTTTGGTTGATTTCTGCCGCTGCCAGTTCTTCGCCACTACCGCTTAAAAATTTTTTTCTGACAATATGGCTGACGGAAAAAAGGTAGATATGGGTTTTCACTCAGAGAGCCCCTCTCTTCAGATTAGTCCGGTGAAGTTAGATGGAACAAACTACCTGGCTTGGTCTCGATCTTGCTTATCATTCATTGAAGCAAGAGGTTTGCAGGGATACCTTGATGGTGGCGCAACTAAACCAGGTTCGACAGATCCAGGCTTTAACAAATGGAAATCCGAGAATTCTCTTATTATGTCTTGGTTAATAAATTCCATGCAGCCAACTATTTCCCGAGGCTATTTGCTTCTTGATACAGCTAAGAAGATATGGGATGCCGCTTCACAGACGTATTCGCAAACTGGAAACTATGCTCAGAGGTATGAATTGCGACAGAAAGTTCATGAAACCAAACAGGGAGATCTGACTATCGCTCAGTATTTTGCTGAACTTAGTGGGTTATGGCAAGAACTGGATTATTACCAAGACTTTCAAGCCAAATGTACTGATGATGCGACTCAAGTTCAGAAGTTGATTGAAGTAGAACATGTGTATGATTTTCTAGCTGGCCTAAACAACGAGTATGATCAAATTCGAGTCCAAGTTCTTGGACGAGATCCTTTTCCATCCTTGCGACAAGCATATTCTTTTGTACAGCAAGAGGAGACTCGGAGGAATGCAAGGGTTCACAGATCTACAATTGATAAAGCAGGGTTGATTGCTAATTCTGAAAGTGAACATATACAGGCTGCCAAGAACGGTTCTTCAAACAGAGATCAATTATTTTGTGACTATTGTGGTAAGAACAGGCACACGAAGGAGTTCTGCTGGAAATTACATGGACGCCCAACTAAAGGGCGTGGAGGAAAGCGGGTCAGTTCTTCTAGACTGCAGGCACACATATCTGATGGTGGAGCTTTATGTGAGGAAACATCTACTACTGGTAGCTTTTCTGATAAGGAAATTCAGTCCCTGAAACGATTGTTGTCACAGCTTGATTCTTCCTCAACTCAAACTGCAGCTTCTAATTTTGTTAATTCAGGTAATGCTTTTCTTACCTTTCTTGCAAAAATTGCAAAACCCTCTTGGGTTATAGATTCAGGAGCAAATAAACATACAACAGGCTCTATAAAACATTTCCTTACATATTCTAAGTATCAAGGCACAGAAAAAATTCGCATTGCGGATGGCTCCTTAGTACCCATTGCTGGCACAGGTTCTATTAACTGTACTTCCAATATTAAACTCTCCTCTGTTCTTCATGTCCCTAGATTCCCTATTAATCTATTATCTGTTAGCTTAATCACAAAAGCGCTTAATTGCAAAGTAACCTTTTACCCTACTCATTGTATATTTCAGGAACTGAACACGAGGAGAACGATTGGCAGTGGTAGCTTGCGCGATGGACTGTATCTGTTGGATGACGTTTGTCGTTTTTCAAAGTCGGGTACCGGTCAAGCTTTGTTAGGAACTTCTAGAAATCCTTCCCATGAAGTTATTCAATGGCATAGGAGATTAGGACATCTCTCTTTTTCTGTTTTAGGACGTTTATTTCCCACTTTATTTGCTAAGTGTGATTTCGATTCATTAGTATGTGATGCTTGTGAACTTGCCAAACACACCAGGCATTCTTATTCTCAAATTAATAATAAAAGCTTGATTCCTTTTGCTACTATTCATTCTGATGTATGGGGTCCTACTAAAACTGTCTCTCTTTCTGGTTATAGGTGGTTTGTGACCTTTATTGATTGTTGTACTAGATTAACTTGGGTTTATTTAATGAAAACAAAAAATGAAGTTTTTTCGTGTTTTCAGAATTTCCATAGAATGATTTGTACTTAGTTTGATGCGCATGTTAAATCTTAAGAACTGATAATGGTACTGAATACATGAATGCAGTTTTTCGTACCTATTTAGATTCTAATGGTATTATACATCAAACTAGTTGTGTCAATACTAGTGCTCAAAATGGAGTTGCGGAAAGAAAAAATAGGCATTTACTAGAAGTAGCTAGGTCTCTTATGTTCACTATGAATCTTCCCAAACCATATTGGGGGGATGCTATTTTGACTGCTACTTACCTTATCAATCGTATGCCTCTTCGTACTTTAAATTTTAAAACTCCATTAGAGGTTCTTCAAGGAAAAAACTCTTATATTGTACCTCCTAAAGTCTTTGGTTGTGTTTGTTTTGTTCATCAGAATGGTCTAAGCAAATTAGATCCTAGAGCCTTGAAGTGTGTGTTTGTTGGTTACTCTGCTACTCAAAAAGGATACAAGTGTTATCATCCTCCTTCTAGAAAATATTTTGTGAGTATGGATGTTACCTTTCGAGAATTTGAGTCTTATTTTCCTTCCCAATCACCTCTTCAGGGGGAGAAATATCAGATGGAAGAGGTGATGAATGACGTTCCTTTCCAGGGGGAGTTTCCTGTAGACATAGATAGTAGGAGAGAACAACCCAAACCTCTAGAAAGATTGAATAGACTTGATTTGAAAACCTACACACGACGGACTAATACAGATACAACCATGGAGCATGAGACCTCTGATCAACCGTCTTCTCCAATTTCAGGCTCTGAAAATACAGCCGAACAAGAACTTGGTGAGTCTTCTTTAATTCCTGATGATTCTGATCCTAATCTTGATTCCAGCCCTTCTGACAATGACCTTGATATTCCTATTGCTCTTAGAAAAGGAGTTAGAACATGCACTAAACATCCTATCTCCCATTTCATCTCTTATAATGCTCTGTCCCCTTCCTATAGAGCCTTTGTTTTGTCTGTTTCTTCCGTTTCTATACCGCAGGATTGGCAAGAGGCATTACAGGACTCAAAATGGAAGGCTGCAATGGTTGAGGAGATGAGAGCTTTGGCAAAAAACGAGACTTGGGATCTTGTAACTCCTCCATCAGGAAAGAAGCCAGTTGGATGTAAATGGGTGTTCACAGTTAAACATAAGGCAGATGGTTCCATTGAGAGGTACAAGGCCAGATTGGTAGCTAGAGGGTTCAGTCAGACCTATGGAGTTGATTACCAGGAAACTTTTGCCCCTGTAGCCAAAATGAATACAATTAGAATTTTACTGTCTTGTGCAGCCAATCTTGACTGGGAATTACATCAGTTTGATGTTAAAAACGCTTTTCTACATGGTGATTTGAAAGAAGAGGTGTATATGGAGATTCCTCTTGGATTTGATGATGACAAGACCAGAGGAAAAGTTTGCAAGCTGAAGAAGTCATTATATGGGCTGAAGCAATCACCAAGGGCATGGTTTGAAAGGTTTAGTAAAGCTATGCTTTCTTTTGGGTACATGTAGAGCGATGCTGATCATACTTTGTTCATCAAACATCATACAGGTAAGATCACCTTGCTTATTGTTTATGTTGATGATATAGTGATGACTGGAAATAATGAAGAAGAAATGACTCACTTGAGAAATTTGTTAGCTAGGGAGTTTGAGATTAAGGATTTGGGAAAGTTGAGATATTTCCTTGGGATAGAAGTTGCTAGATCAGAAAAAGGGATTTTTATTTCTCAAAGAAAGTACATCCTTGATCTCCTTAAAGAAACTGGTATGTTGGGATGTAAACCCGCAGAATCACCTATTGAAGCCAATCATAAGCTTCAAGCTGGAGTGGGAAGTTCAGTTGATGTTGGCAGGTATCAGAGATTGGTCGGGAGGTTGATTTACCTTGCCCATACTAAACCAGATATTGCCTATGCTGTAAGTTTAGTGAGTCAGTATATGCATGACCCTCGGGAGTCTCACTTAGAAGCTGTGCATCGGATTCTTAGATATTTAAAATCAGCTCCTGGTAGAGGACTTTTATTTTCTAAACATGGCCATTTGACAATAACAGGCTATACAGATGCGGATTGGGCTGGTTCTCTTGATGATAGGAGATCAACCTCAGGATATTGTGTTTTTGTTGGAGGAAACCTTGTCACATGGAGAAGCAAGAAGCAGGCTGTTGTTGGAAGGTCCAGTGCAGAAGCAGAATATAGAGCTATGGCACAAGGAATATGTGAACTCCTATGGTTGCGCAGATTAATGGAAGAGTTAAAGTTGGTTGAAACAACAAATATATCCTTGTTTTGTGATAGTAAAGCAGCCATCAGTATTATGAATAATCCAGTCCAGCATGATCGAACTAAGCACATAGAGATTGATCGTCACTTTATAAAAGAGAAGATAGTTGAAGGCCTTATAAAGGTCTCCTATATAGCTTCAAAAGAGCAACTAGCCGATGTTTTCACGAAGGGTTTGAATAGCAAACTGTTTCATCCTTTGGTTTGCAAGTTGGGCATGAGTAATATCTATGCACCAACTTGAGGGGGAGTGTTGAAAGCTTTGTAATTAAAATCAATACTGTCTTTCCTAGTTTAGGTTTATTGTCTTTCCTAATTTAGGTTTATTCCTATTTAGATCTCTTCCTATATTGGAACAATCTTGTGTATATATATAGTGATGTAGAGATTGAAAATATAACACACAATAAAAAAGAAATTTGAAATATTCTTTCAACAGTTACGGACCAGAGCAGCTGTGTCACGCAGCTAGTAGCTGCGTGACGCAACTGTTCATGTCCAAAAGGGGTTGACTTTGCCTGGACCACCTGCGTGACGGAACTGTTCGTGTGCATCATTTTTATTTCATTTTTATGTTTTTATTTAATGTTATGTTTTAAATAAGTGATTGATGAATCTGAGAATTTTGATAAAGTCACGAACAGACGCGTCACGCAGCTAGGAGTTCCGTCACGCAACTGTTCTTCATAGAACAGCTGCGTGACGCAACTGTTCTAGGGTTCCAGAATAATATTTTTATTTTTATTTTAATTTCGTGTCATTAAATAAATATTTAATCTTTAATTCAAGAAATAATCAACAATGGGCAGATTATGTTTTAATCAAATCAAACAAGTTAATTTACTTTTATATATGATTTTGAGATTTTAGGATTTATATGGTTTAAATTGTATTTTAAATCCGGTTTGTGGCCCGCCTTTAACCATAAGGCAAGAGCGGGTCTTTTAATTATTTTTGCTATGGGTGGGTGATGGATGTGATTATGAATGGTTATGAATGAAATGAATGAACCTATTTGGGACGATTAATTAATTTTCCACATAGGAACTCGGTTCGATTTATTCGAGTTGGGTTTAATTAAATAAATTGGCTTTTCTAAATTAAAATAAATTAGAAATTGTAGGTTAAAAGAGGCCGGTTTTCCAGGCGTCGGCTTCCAACGGGCCGACGTACCCAATTCCCTTACCTAGAACCGCACAAGGTGCGCCTGACCAGTTTTCCAAATAATTGGCCTTAAATAAAATTGGGTTAAATGAAGTCACTTTTATAAAATTGGAAACGGTCCCATTGCCGAAATAATGGGTGGCGACTCAAAAGTTTTATAAGACCGATTTATCGGCATCGCATTCCCAAAAGGTTTTATCACCACTTTCTCAATAAAAATCACAATTCAAATACCAATAAAAAGAAGTTTTCCGAGGTCCCTTCCGGGGTTTTAGGGATCTCTAATTTGGGGCGAAAATAGATTGGCGACTTCACTAGGGAATTTGCATCCACTAATCCCCGGTTGTTTTTAATAATTAAGTGGTTGCAATTAGGAATTGACTCTAAAAGCCTACATTTTCTAAATAAAATTGATTAGAAAAGTCGATGGAAAATTCTTTAATCGTCCGTATGTGTTTATTTGCTTTCCTTTGTTTTTTCAGGATTTTTGCATTCATACCGCATTTCTCTCTTCTCATCACTTTCTACCCACATTACCCTTCGGTACTGGTGTTAACTTTGACGGTGGATCTAGCCTAAACCTCGCGTTTTAGGTGCATCCATCCGAGAATTAACATTACTATCAACCGCAAGCCTAGTACCTTAAAGGTGCGTCAAAAGGAGTAGGCCCAACAAAGCCCGAATCCTGTTTACGGAACCCAGACTTTGTAAGCCTAATAAGACTAAAGCCAATGCATATAGTCAAAAAACCGTAGTCACTTCCCTTAAGGAAATACCTGATTCTGTTTGCTGTTATTATGCCGCATTCATTTCCGAGAGTTTATATCGTCAATCTCAAAACCCCCTGTTGGTTGTCGAGATTAGACCAATTCCTAGGAAACAGATGTCGGAATTTATACCAATGGAATCCATGTGTGGGAGAAATAAGGTTGGAAGGCATGCATTTCCCAACTCCCATTCCCCCTGTATGTTATAAACTGTACATATGTTGTGACATTCATGCATCACGTAATATTTTTCTTTTCAGCCATGCATTAATAAGAGCTAGTGTTCGGTATGGACGTTTGACCTTGGTCTTGAGACTAGACCTTAAATTCATTTTGAATAATATTATGCAATCACTTATAGCGAATTTATACCCGAAAGAAAAGGGAGATATAAGGGGGTTGCGATTCCTTTGTATTTTCACATTTCTCGCATTATCTGAAAGAAAGTGAGAGATTACAAAATTTGTAATAAAAACAAAATGAGATCCTGATTGGGGCCATATGTTCCAAGGCAAAAAGTAAGGATACAAAATATATATACAATGAAATAAAAATAACAAAATGTCCCGCTTGGAAATTCTTTCGTTTCAAGGCAAAAGTTAGGGACTTGAGAGACAATAGTCGACCGTAAATCCAAAAGGAACGGTCGACGACAGATAATGCCCGAAATGTTCAAATACAAAATAAGTTATTGTTGTGTTATTCATACCGAATTTTTGGTCCAGTCGTTGAAATCGAGATCTTATTTCCATACCGGTCTTTAGCACATTAGAAATACATTTCTCATCCTATGTGCTTTCATTTTCTCATGCATACATGCAGGACCTACTTTAACTCAGACATTTTTTGTCAGAATTGATTCTTCCCGGGAAATTGCTTCGAGAGCTTGGCACTGACACCCTGGTCAACGCTTAGTCAGAACATCCCCAATCCCCGAGCATACTCCAGTCAGTTTTATGAATTATTCAAGTTCATCAGATTTAGATTCTGATTCAGACCGAGTAAAAATGGTTGATGACATGGAGAATGAGACCGGTTTCTCCCAAGCCCAGATAAGGACCATTGCTTAGATAGTAGCCGCTGCTCTCGCCCAAGATAGGGCACAAAATCAGACTCCTCCCGCATCAAGCAGCTAGCCTGTGGTTGAAGAGAGAGAAATCCCAGAACCTGCTTCAAATAATCAGGCCTCTATGGGTAACACTGTCCCAGTTGAGAATGATGTAATCAAGCAACTTGCTGAGCTGAAAGACAAGGTTGAGAAAATGTCTGTAGTGAAGGAAAAGGACCCGATCACCAACTTCCATATAACTGAATATGTCTTGCACCCCACCAGCTCCACTTCGTTCAAAACATTCAAGCATACTGTGTTTGAGGGAGATAATGACCTGCGGTCTCATCTGTCTGAATTCCTCTGGGTTTCTCAAATGAACCGATACAATGAGGAGGATGTCTTACGAGCATTCCCACAAACACTACATAAGAGTTATCAGAGGTGGTATGATGGTCTAGATATGGAGACACAGAAGAATTGCGTCAAGCTGCAGACCGCTTTTCTTAAGCACTTTAAGACTGATGATAGTGATGAATTTGGCTTGCGTGATTTGGAGAGTCTGAGACATGAGAAAGATGACAGCTTCTCTGACTATTATAGGAGGTGGAGAACAAAGCTATTCATGGTCCAGACAAAGCCGAAGGACCAAGAATTAATCAGAATTTTCAATAGAAGTTTGTTACCCTTCTTCAAAGGGAGAATGTTGACCCAACCTCTCAGTGACTTTGCTCTAGTTCAAAGAGCTGGTTTGAACATAGAAGAGCTGTATAAGGAGGAGAAGAAGAAGAGTCAAGGATTTGGCAATTATCGGACCTCCTACAATGACAGAAATGCCGGAAACAGCAACCCGAATCAGTCAGGAAGCAGTAATACAGTGGGGGCTGTCAATGAAAGAGTGAGAAGAGAATTCATTGACCTGGGTAGACCTTTGAGTACGGTCATGAGGTCATGCATCAACAACAGAGTGCTTTCTAAGCTGCCAGTTGATCCAACTAAACTTGTGCGTGGAAGGTTTATGGATCGGAACTGCGATTACCATTAGTGCAAGGGGCATTCAACTGATGATTGCTTTAAGTTGAGGCACGACATTCAAGATCTGATAGATAGCTGAAAGATAACCAAACCCTCTGAGAGGAACAAGCCCAACACCAAGAACAATCCACTGCCTCAATACCAGTACAACTATCCGCCCCGCAAGTCTCAGTCGGGTGGATCAGTCAATGCAATCGGAAGTGGCTTGCCGGAAGAGCTTGTGTTGGCAGAGGCTGAGTGGGAAGAAAGAATGCGTGCCATGCTGAACATATGGGACGATTGTAGCAGTGATGAAGAAGAAGGGAAGATGCCTGTGAAAATAGAGATTGAGAAGAGCATTACTGTAAAGGTGGGCGAGGTACCAGAGAGTGAAGACGAGTAGATTCAGTTTGCAATCCAGAAAAGTTTAGCGGATCAGGAAGAGCAATGGTATTATAGTAGCGAGGAGGATGTGAATGAAGTAGGCATCCAGAGCTTAACCCGAAGTGGGCGAGTATATAATCCCGATAGCAGTGTTCAGGCTAAGGGAAAAGAAGTTGCTGCTGATGGAATGAGAAAGAAGACAACAGAAAAGGGCGAAGAAGAGCCAAAAGAAAAGAAGAAGGAAGAGGAAGTAGTGAAAATTGAAAAGAAGACAGCTAAAATGGGGGAGAGCAGCCAAAACAGAACACCTAGTGGTGTAACGGCAAACTCAGTGTTGAGCCAGTTGCAGAGGACAAGGGCAGATATTTCATTATGGGATTTGCTCATAGCATCCAAAGAGCATAGGGAGTCATTGTTGGAAGCCATGACCTTTGTTAGAGTGCCTGCCCGGATCCAGAGTGTAGATATGATCAATGTGTTGCAACGCAGAATTGGCGAGATCACTTGCTTTGATTCGGACCTCCCGCCAGAAGGAAGAAACCACTTCAAGCCCTTATACATTCAGATTGCTGTCAACGGCCGTGATACCCGCAATGTAATGGTGGACAGCGGGTCATTTTGAAAATTTACCGGAGGTATGCCAATATGGTACTTAAAACGTCCGGGATGTCGCGAGGATTGCGGAACTGGTCTCGAAATATTTTTTGGAGGTCCGGAACTCCCGAAAAAGCCTCCGGAACGTAAAACTAGAAAGTGCGCCAGCCGCAGCGGCGGCGGCGGCCCCCCTTCACGGCGGCGGTAGCCGCTATCACCGGCGGCGGCAGCCGCCGGCGACAGCGGCTGGGCCGCCCTCACGGGCAAAGGCCGCCGGACACAGCGGCTCAGGCCGCCGGGCTCCGGCGGCCTGGCCGCCGAAACAGTCCATTTGGCCTATAAATAAAGGCTCGAAGTGACCTTTCAACTCACTCAGTCTGTGTTGACGGACGCTCCTTCTCCCCTACGCTCCTTGCGATTCTTTACTGCTTTTCTGCATTCTAGTTTAGCTTTAATTGCTTTCTTGCTTTGTTAAGTGGTCATTAAAATCAAATTAATTAATATTCCCTTAACGAGGAGCTTAACCTGGAGTTAAGAAGTGGCCGTCGATTAAATCAGGTACATAAACTAAACTCTGCCTATTTAATTTTAGCACTTCATGCATGCTTCTCTTCTACTCCTAATAATTCTACAACTGCATAAATGCATTCATGTCATCAATTAGGCAAATAAACTGCCTCAATCAAATATGATTAAGCTTAAATATCCGGTTAATTAATAATCGTGGTATTAATGCTAAATCCGACAATATTGGCTAAAAAGCCTAGTTAATTAATAACTACGGTTTAATTGCCTTTATTTCGAACAGTCCGGCTTAAGTCCAATTAATCAATAATTGTGGCTAAAAAGCCTTAATCAATCACGTTTTGGCAACAAATTGCCTACAATTAAATCAACCACATTTTTGCAACAAATTGCCCACGGTTCAATCAATTTTTGGCAAACAAATTGCCTATAAATTAGATTAACCACTTTTTAGCGACAAATCGCTTAAATCAGAAGTTTTGGCAAAATGCCTTAGAATTAATCAATCTTTTGGCTAAAAGCCTTCAAACAATCATTTTGGCGACAATCGCCTAAATCACATCAACTTTTGGCAAAAATTGCCTAAAACAATTCATTTTGGCTAAAAGCCTTAAATCAATCATTTTGGCGACAAACGCCCGAATAATCACTTTTTGGCAAACAAATTGCCTAAATCTTTTGGCTAAAAGCCATTAAAATCAACACTTTTGGCATCAAATGCCTAAAAATCAATTTCCAGGCAGAATGCCTAAACAAAATGCACAAAGCATACACACACTCATGCATAAAGCATCCCCATTCAAAGCCCTCTAAAAGAGGCCTATCGAACTACGTTGTCTTTGATCTTCCATTCAAACGGAAGTACGTAGGCACATTTGGGATTTAACCCCGAGCGGCAAGTCGAAATCATATAAACATTTCAATTGGTCCAATTATTTCATTCACCCTGCAAAAGCATTCATTCTTTTGGTTAGTTCATCAGCATGACATAGTCTCGGGATCCACCTCGGGTTCGTAGACCATGCCTTAACATTGGGTTAATTAATCTAGCATTTAGGTTAATTAAAATTGGAGTCATTTAGGGTTTTTCCTAGTTTACTCGAAAATAATTAAACAAGGTGGCGACTCATACATTCACGTGCATTTCTGCCCTTAGTCACATGCATTCATATGCCTATGATATTTGGGGTAGGGGTTCACAATGGTCGAAGAAGATATCCAAGTTTGAAGACTTCTTAAGGATTGGGGATGAAGCTTCCAAGATGGTGCAAGAGCAGAAAGCCAAGGCACGGATCCTCCAGTCGGTACTAGCTGCTGAAGATGCCGAAGAAGCAGAGAGGAAGGCGCTGAAGATGGTAGAGCATGGAGAGGCCAAAGCAGAAGCTACCCCAGAAGCAAAAGAAGATGCAGATGCAAATGAAGTAATTCAAGCAAAAAGAACACTTGTGATGAATGTATTGAGCAGGCTATTAATCCTGTCTTTTGTTTTTCTGATGTTTGTTTTGAGAACAATTTGGATGGTTTCCCTTTATTATTTCAATCAATGGAAGTGAACTTTGACTATTTGTTTTCTTGTTTTCCTGATTGTCACATTCATGGCATTGACTATACCACGTGCATATTTGACATAAATGCATTGCATCATTTTGCATTTAACTTAAGCACCACTGAAGATCCTAAAATAATCGAAATCGGATCAGACTTTAAACCTGAACTTAGACAGGATCTTCAAGAATGTATCAGGAGAAATTTAGAGGTATTTGCCTGGAGCTATGCTGACATGCCAGGAATCGACAGATCAATAGCAGAGCACTTTATTCCTACTGATCCAAATGCTAAGTCGGTGAAACAGAAAAGGAGACGGGTCAGACCAGAATGGCAGGATAAGATCAAAGCTGAGGTCCATAAGCAGTTGGATGCAGGATTCTTAGAAGTAGTACACTACCTAGAATGGTTGGCCAATATAGTCCCCGTGCTGAAGAAAGATGGGAGGATAAGGGTCTGTGTCGACTACAGGGACCTGAATAAAGCCTCGCCTAAAGATGACTTTCCGCTTTCGCACATAGTTGTTTTGATTGACAGTGCTGCCGGAATGGGATGTTATTCTATCATGGACGGATTCTCCAGATACAACCAAATACTGATGGCCTTAGTTGACAAGCACAAGACTGCCTTCACCACGGACTTTGGTACCTTTTGCTATAGAGTGATGCAATTTGGACTAAAGAACGCCGGGGCAACATATCAGAGAATGGCTACAACATTATTTCATGATATTATCCATAAGGGATTGGAAGTATATCTAGATGACATGGTGATCATGACAAGAACACAGGAAGAGCACGCAGAAATGCTAGAAAAGTTCTTTGCACGGGTTAAGTAGTACAACTTAAGACTCAATCCCAAAAAGTGCGTATTCGGAGTAACAAAAGGGAAGTTGTTAGGTTTTGTTGTAGGACCTAACGGGATTGAGGTTGACCCCGACAAGATAAAAGCCATTCAGGATATGGAACCTCCAAGAATAGAACGTCAGGTGAGAAGCTTCTTGGGTAAAATTCAGTACATCAGCAAGTTTATTTCGAGGCTATCCATCACTTGTGCTTCAATCTTCAAGCTACTTAAGAAGAATCAGCTGGTTAAATGGAACGAGGACTGCCAGAATGCCTTTGATCACATAAAGAAGTATTTGATGAATCCAACAGTGCTGAGTTCGCCTAAACCAGGAGAACCTCTGATCCTGTATTTGTCTGTAGAGGATGCAGGAGTTGGAGCAATGTTGGTACAGCCGAACACCGCTGGAGTAGAAAAGGCCATTTACTACATTAGCAGGAAACTACTGCCTATCGAGGAGAAGTACAATTTGGTGGAGAAAACATGTATGGCAGTAGTATGGTCGATAAAGAAGTTGAGGCCTTACTTTGATTCCTTTAGGGTCACTTTCGTTTCCAAAATTGATCCTATGAAGTATCTACAGAGAACACCTACTATAGAAGGACGGCTGTCTAAGTGGTTAATTCAGATGTCTAGTGTGGACCCAGAATTTGTAATGAAGAAAACGGTCAAAGGTCGGGTTGTGGCAGAGTTCCTGGCAGAAAGTCCGATTACAGATGATGAACCATAGGAATTGGAGTTTCCAGATGAACACTTGCTGTGTGTCGAAATAGGGGCTTGGAAATTGTACTTTGATGGATCAGCCAACAGAAATGGAGCCGGAGCTGGTATTGTGATAGAAGCACCTAATGGCGAGGTCACCACCATGTGCAAAAGATTATTATTCCCAGTCACCAATAATATGGCTGAGTATGAAGCATGCATCATGGGAATGGAAGCTCTTCTTGCATCTGGTGCTAAAGAAGTCGAGGTAATAGGAGATTCATTATTGGTTATTGAACATGCCAATGAGAGATGGAAAGTAGAAGAAGAGAGATTGAAGCCCTATGTTGAGTACTTGTTGAAGAAGGCAGCACTTTTCGATAAGATCACCTTCACTCACATAGGAAGAACCTATAACAGAATCCCGGATGCCTTGACGAACTTAGCATCAGTTTGGCAGGATTTGAGTAAAGTGCCGAAGAAGCCATTTATCATTACCGCAGCCAATATCCCGTGCTATCAAGAACATTTTGTGAATCAGGTGGAGTCGGACGATGAACCCTGGTTTACGGATATCCTGCGGTATATGAAAGACGGAACTTTTTTTGATGTTGCGACAAAAGAGGACCGTTCAATTTTCAGAAAAATGGCTTTGAATTATGTCCTGGCTGACGGTGAAATTTATAGAAGAGCTTGGGACGGGATGCTGCTTAGATGCGTGAGCAAGAAGGAGGGAGAAGAAATAATAAAGAAAATCCATGAGGGGGTCTGCGGTACTTATTTAAGTGGTATGAGATTAGCCAGAAAAATCATGAGGCAAGATTATTTTTGGATGCAGATGGAAGGGAATTGCGTCAGTTATGTGCATCATTGCAAAGCTTGCCAATATCATGATAATAAAAGGCACTTACCTGCTGTTGAACTCCATCCGACAACTCCTTCTTGGCCTTTTTCTGCATGGGGCATAGATATTATCGGCAGAATCACGCCAGCAGCATCGAACGGCCATCAGTATATATTGGTTGCAGTGGACTACTTTTCTAGATGGATTGAGGCTCAATCTTACAAAACCTTAACCGCCAAACATGTGGCTAGATTCATTGAACAGAACATTTTCTGTCACTATGGTGTCCCCCATCACATAGTTACAGACAATGGTTCTCATTTTCAAGCAGATGTTGGTCAGTTGCTTTATAGGTATAAGGTCGAGCATCACCATTCTTCTCCTTATCGCCCTCAGGCTAATGGCGCAGTAAAAGCTGCGAATAAGGAGATTAAAAGAATCCTGTCCAAGATGTGCAAAAGATATAGAAGCTGGGCTGAGAAACTTCCTTTCGCGCTCTGGGGGCATCGCACTACCTTCAAATCAGTAAATGGAGCTTCTTCTTTTGAACTCGTATATGGGATGGAGGCAGTGTTACCGATAGAGCTCGAAAAGAAGTCTCTCAGGGTTCTGGTAGAAGCTGGTCTGACAGAGGAAGAATGGGTCAAGAAAAGGTATGAGGATCTAGCGCTTTTAGATGGAAGAAGATTGAATGCTCGATTCCAGGATCAAATGAGAAAGAGAAGGATTGCTCGTTTCTACAACAAACAAGTACATCCAAGGGCTTTAAAAAATGGAGATTTGATATTGATTAGATTATTGGATCATGAAGCCCAGAATCATCCTGGTGGGAAATTCAAACCCAACTGGCATGGACCATTCAGAGTTCAGAAGCTACTAGCCAAAGGTGCCGCTGAATTAATCACCATGGAGGGGAAGCCTGTCAACCAGATTGTCAATCAGGACGAAATGAAAAGATTCTATGTCTGAAATGATGATTTCGATTAAAAAAAAAAAAGCTAAGCTGAAAACTTGAAAGGGCGGCTTAGGCAAGAAATGAGCTCGCTAGGTTGAAAACCCGCAAAGGGCGACCTAGGCAAAAGTTAGAGCATAATAAAAAAGAAAGTAAAATATAATAATGATAAAAATAAAATTTCAGGATTAATGCGTGGTGCTTAGTTTAAATGCAAAATCTATGCCATGCGTTCGTGACAGATTTGTGATTGGTTGCTCAATGTCATCAACTTGACTTGAAGAAGAATAGGTAAATGAATAGTTAGAGTAAATGACCATTGTATTAAAATAAAATTTTCTTTACTTCTGTATAATGTTAAAAAGAAGTAAGATTAATAAAGGGTTTGAATTTCAAAAATTTTTCTTCCTTTTGTTTCGGGGATATGGTTAAAGAAGGCAACACCTTCCTCTCTGCTTATCTGATCAAGATTGACTCATCTATGTCGAAAATGTTCTGGCTGTTGGTCCTGCCTAAGCAATGAATTCCTATAAACATTGATCAGGAAACGAACACCATTTTCTCAGTGATTTCCCTGGAAAGATCAATATAAAACCATGGATAAAACCTTAGTACTCATGTAGGTTCATGCATACTAAAGGAGTTACATATGTTATTTTTGTTTGATCTTTGCAAGTAATAAAATAGTCACCCCATTCTTTTTGTTTCCAAGTGTAAGCTTCTGTCTTTACAAAATAATTCATTTCTATAAGCTTTCATTTATTAACCCAGGGGCAGGAGGCCCAAATAACTAACACAACAAATGATTTCGAAAGAAAAGATTTGTTGTCTTTTGTTGATTCATGTGTGTAGAAAGCAGGAATTAATAAAGATAGAATCATCGAAGCATTAATTGAAAGAAAGCAGATACATTAATTAGGAGCTCATGGCCCGAACATAAAAGAAGACGGAGAAAGCAATAACAGCATTTATTCCAGTAAGGGCTATCGTCAAACGCCAAACTTTGCAGAACCTAGTATCATCATGGGGTGTAAAACCAGTTGACATATGCGGGTGTCACAATGTCTTGCAGCACTCCTTCATCTAGGTACCTGGTGTTCCGATTTCGCCAATGGTCAACCAAATTGGACAACAGATGTGGTGTCATGAGACCACTTTCAAAGTTGTGGATTCTGGGAATGCGTTGTATCATTCCATATTGACGGCTAATCCTATCTGGGAAATAGGCCATGGAACGGTCTAGACTGGCATACAACACGTAGTTGAGGTTCATGCTTCCAGTGGTGACCAGTCTGATCCTCCACCAAGAACGAGTCCACCGAATTGTAGGATTATCCCCAAAAACAAAATGTCCTCGAGACCGAGACCGAAAGTTGGCAGGGCCATAGGTTAGAATTAAACGAGCTGGGACCGGAAGAATCAGGCTGAACTTTTCTAGAGCCCAGGCTTGCAACAACATCGGACAACCACGATGATGAACATTGAAGTTGGTGATGTGAAGGGCAATATCCCTAACCCAGCACATCGTCTCCCCCATGATCATCATGAAGACGGTGCGATGATACAGTTGCATATCACAAACAACTGTCAGAAGCCAGAAATCTCCAATTCCAGGTTGGCGGTTCTTCATGGCATACACATTCAATAACAAGAAACAACAAGCTCGAATCCAAGAGGGATCTATATCCATGGACAGAACCCTACTCAGAAAAGGCTCTAAAGGAAGACCTTGATCTGTGTTTATGCCGTCAGGAAGGTAAACCAGACATAGGGCCACAATCTCGGCTAGATCATACCTTGGACCTAGGGGCAAAGCCAGAGTTTCATCTTGTTCAGGGTGATGATCCATCACAGCACACATTTCCTCATAGGTCGGAGTTACTTTAGAGTCTTCAAACCGGAAAACCATGGTGTTAGGATTGAAATGTGTGACGAGCCAAGATAAGAAGCCATGGTCGAGTTTTAAGTCTTTGAAATATTTCAGCCATGTGAGTTAGTTCATAGGGGGAATTTGCCATAGGTCGTCAGGGATGGATTGGACGAAGGATGAAACTTGGTTTCTAAAGGCCATGGAAAAGGATTATCTAAGAAATGGATGTGCTTTGAATGCTGGAAGTGAAGGAAATGTAAAGGGAAGCCTCCATTTATAGAAGTGTAAAGGGTTTCGTGAACGAAGCACCATCATTATTTGACCTGGTAGTTAATGTCAATGGTGCGTGAAAGGGCATTTATGTATAGATCGCTCCGGTTGGTGGACATTTAAGCCTGCATTAATAAGAAGGATCGTTTGCACAATAAGGAGGTTGAGTCTTTATGACCGCATTAACCGCCCTGTCAGGTAAGTACTACGATCCACTTCTGTTTATGAATTGATTTTTTATCGTATTTCATTTTAAGTTCATTATTTTATTCTTTATTTATTTCATTTCATTTCATTTCATTTATTCATTTACAACAAAATTAGTTCATTGACTGCTAACGAGGTGGACCACTTTTGTAAATAAATGGGACACCGCTATTTTGTGTTTTTGTTTTTGTGTTTTGTTTTTGTAGGAATAAGACCTCACAGTTGTAAAATATAAACATGTAAATGACATTGTAATAAAAGCAAAATACTGTAAAAAAGTGTAAATAATATCATAAAATTAATAAAACTGTATAATCATCCTACAAACTACAAAATGTTCAAAAAAGTTCAAAAATGGCTGAAACACCGAAGCAGGGCTACCGACGCCTCCGGCTCGGACCAGCAGCCGCCTGAGGGGGTGGAGACGGCGGTGCGTCATCGGAAGAGGAACCATCATCCTCCTCGGAGAATTCCAAAGGGATCCCCTCCACCTCCAACACAGTCCGGAGCCGATCCACCTCCATCTGGAGTCGAGCCATAGCACCGGACTGGCGAGACTGGTGCCTCCGCAGTCTCCCGATCTCCAAATCCTATAAAAATAGACATATGTAAGAAGGATTTACAAAGGAAAAGAAGCAGAAAGGTAAATGTGTATAAGATTCATACCCTCTCTTGACGCTCAGAATAGAGCTGGGCGATGAAAGACCGAGCAAACCCAAACCTCTGGCACAGCTCCTGGTATCTCTGAGCTGACACCTGCAAGCACAGAAAAACATTCATTAAAGAATTATTCAGGTAAAATATTCTTAACTTTGTAAATTCAGTTTATTACTCACGTGTGTGGCATGCTCAGGATCCAGCTGCGGTGGTGGAGGAGCCTGCCTGAGGTCAGCAGGAATGATGATGGCTGACCCCAGGCCTAGACCCAGATCCAGTACCACCTCCATGCCAGGCGGGAATGGAACATCACCCAATACGACCCCCGCCGGTCCAGCCGGAGCAGCCGCCGCCTCTGCCTCAGCCGCAGCCTCTGCTTTGTAGTGGGCCGCTGTCCTGTGCTTCTTCCTCTCCTGCAACAAGTTACAAAGGAAGATATTTAGTCACCTGGTTAAAACAGTTAAAGAAAAATGAGTAAGATTGAAGATAAGAAGATCACCTGAGTGTACTCCAGGACCTCTGGTAGTCGAGCCTGAATACGGGTGGAGAAGTACGCGGTGTAGTCGCCAGCCGATAGAAAGTTATCAACTGAAGAGCCCTCGTACTCCTCCTCCCGATCCTCTGCAGTCATGCCCTCCAGCACGCACATATGGCGAGGAGGAGCATGAGGCACTCGCCGCTGTGCCGGGGCCGCCTATATATCATAGACTCTCTCCCCCAAGAAGTACCGGTCAAGCCAGTACCCCTGTAGCAGGAGTCTAGATCGAGTATACAGCTCTGCGACCTCGCGACCCGGATAAGTCCTCCAGGCTTCTTCCTCCCAGGGAGTCAGAAGCAACTGCAAAACAGAAGAATCAATAATCATACAGTAAAAGAAGAGAAGGGAAAGAAAGTTATGTTGTTCAGAAGGTTCTTATACTCACATCGGACAGTTCTCTATCGTTAAGGAAGCTCCTCCAGTACTCGGGATCCTCGGTACTGGCATAGGTATGGTGGCAGTGCGCCAGATATCAAGGGATCCATTGTGAATTAGTTGGAGTGCCACCGCTCGGACCGCCTGGGTAGATGTGGTACTCGTAAGCCCACACCTGCAATAAAGATCACAATGATTTCAGTATGCAGTTCAACAGTTAAAAATAAGATGATAAAGGAAGAAAGGTGAAGAGAATAAGAATTTTACCTCCAGTGGCTGGATGAACTGCCAGTTCGACTCATCGCTACCACGGGTCCATACATCAAGACCGTGGTAGAGATGAGCCAAAGCAAGAGTGGCCCAGTCGAAGGACCCGACCTGGCCCAGGTCCCTCAAGCATACTAGCACCGCCGGATCTCCCTTATTCTGGGAGGTGCATAGTAACTGAGATGAGATGATATAGAAGAGAAAGGACCGAGCAGCCTGGTCCCTCTCCTCCCGAGTATAAGCTGGGGCAGCAGGCCAGGCCTCCACTGGCAACTCTCTCCATGCCGCCAGCCTCGTTCTGATCCTCTCGGCCCAGAAGCAATAGATGACCTCGTATGAGACGCATCCCTGCGCGGTGTACCGGGTTTGGGTGGTCACACCGAGCAGGGAGCAAACCAACTGAGCTCCTAAGGTAGCGGTCTGGTATCGAGCGTCCAGGGGAGCGATTGGACCAGCAAATCTGAGACCGGTGATAGCAGCATAGTCAATCGGTGTAAGCGTCATCTCATCGAATCCGAACACGAACGTGTGGGTGCATTCGTTCCACCGCTCCATCAGCGCGTAGCGCATAGCAGGTGGAAAGCGAGGCTGTGTGCGGCGGAGCCCCGCAGCGTAGTCACCGAAGCCGGCAGCGACGACCCGAGCGCGCATAGGCGGGTCTAGCCTATCCCAGAATGCCGATGCATCAGTGGACGATCCGCCGGCGCGGGCCTTGCCCAGATCAACCTGTGTAAGAAAAAATTTCAATTTAAATAAGCATTAGACTGACAATTATTTATTTTTGTTCCATGGCAGGAAAAATTAAAAATTCAAGCCTCAGGCCAAACCGTAGCTGCGTCACGCATCTACACAGCTGCGTCACGCGTCTATATAGCTGCGTCACGCAGCTTGCCCAAGTTGCGCACTTTGAAGAACAGCTGCGTCGTGCACCTCAGTAGCTGCGCCATGCACCTCAACAGTTGCGCCACGCAACTATTCAAAATATGGCGTCCTAAGAACAGATGCGCCACGCATCTCCACAGCTGTGCCATGCATCTCAACAGCTGCATCACGCAACTGTCCAAGGCCTTACCTCGTTGATGAACAGTCGCGTCACGGAACTGTTCTTCCACAGAACAGTTGCGTGACGCAACTGTTGAAGGTACACAGAATCCAAATTATGTTCAATTTCATTATGTTTGTGTTATTTCTATGCATTTTTTAGGGCAAAATAGATCGCAGGGAAGATGGCATCAATTATTCATCAACAATTCAAGCTTTTAACGCATGCAAGGGGTGAAATCCTAAGTTCAGGAAAGCTAGGGTTCTCTAGCGCCTGGAACAGTTGCGTCACGCAACTGTTCATTTAGAACAGCTGTGTCACGCAACTGTTCCCGCAGGAACAGTTGCGTCACACAACTCTTACTTGCGTGGTGCAACTGTCGACGCATGTACAGACTAAAATTTCAATAGAATTACTCACATTGCGAATCAAAAAGCAAAAAAAAAAAGGAGAAGAAAAATTTTACTTACCTCGCTCTGAAATCCGACTAGTCTCGTAGCGCACCGGGAATTCGGTACCCAGCAACGGGAGAAGCTACAGTGGTCGTGTCCCAAAAGTCAGCGGATTCTGGATGACCGACACCGGCTCGCCATCGAAGGTCGGAATATCCGGGATCACCCCCAAGGTTTCCATCTCCAGAGTATAGGCGAAAGCAGGGATTTCAGGAAGTTGAGACATTTTGGTTGGTTGAAGGTTCAGAGAATTTGCAGTTTGCTTAAGGGTTTGAGATAAGTGAAAATGAAATGGTTAAGAAGAAACTTACTAATAAGCAAGCGCTGTGATACGGATCCACTACCACCAACCACCTATGGAGCTCAAGGAAACAAGGACCACAACAATGGCAATCCATTAGCACTTCCTAATGGACCAATTACAAGGAGCCGTGCAAAGAAGTATGGAGCAACCATGTCTTTATATATTCAAGAACAAATCACACAAGAGCTCCATGACCTTGCTTTCAACAAGTGCTATGAAGAACTTGAAGGAACACCTAAGTTTCTCACATTAATAGAAGCACAAGTTGAGTGGGAACCATGTTTGGATAGCACGCCCATGCAAGGTGGCACACCCCAGGCCATGCAAGCTCACTGCATCTCCTTTGCGCTTCTCGCGCTCGCGCAGTGAAGGTTCGCGCTCGCGAGTGTCGCTCGCGCTCGCGCATGTTGGAATCGCGCTCGCGATTTGCGCTGCCTAACTCACTGCCTCTCCTTTGCGCTTCTCGCGCTCGCGCAGTGAAGGTTCGCGCTCGCGAAGTGTCGCTCGCGCTCGTGCATGTTGGAATCGCGCTCGTGACTTGCGCTGCCTAACTCTCTGCCTCTCCTTTGCGCTTCTCGCGCTCGCGCAGTGAAGGTTCGCGCTCGCGAAGTGTCGCTCGCGCTCGCGCATGTTGGAATCGCGCTCGCGACTTGCGCTGCCTAACTCTCTGCCTCTCCTTTGCGCTTCTCGCGCTCGCGCACGGTAGAATCGCGCTCGCGAGGTGTGGTCGCGCTCGCGTATGTGAAGCTCGCGCTCGCGAAGGAAGCTAGTTAGCTTATTTTGTGTTTTTTTTGCTTTGTTAATGGGTTGGGCCTCCAATATTTCGGCCACCCTTGATTAATTAGCCTTATTTTGTTTAGATTTAGTCAATCTTTAGTAGATTTGGAATAGATATCCAAATCCTTAAGTTGTTATGATTTTGTTAGTCAACTCCTTAGTTGGTTTAGATTTGCTAAATCCTACTCCTTAGCTAACTCTAAATCCTCTAAGGATCTGGACCTCTTAGATTAGTATAAATAGCTTGTTATTTTGTAATTTTCAATAATCAACAATTAATGAATTAAAGACTATTTCTTCATGCTTAGGCGTGTTCATGTTTTTAGAGAGTGTGAGATTGTATTCTTCTAATTGCATCAAGAATCAAGGTAAACTTATCAATTCTTTGTGGCGTTTATCTTATTCTTTTACTCTATTATTGGTGTTCTCGCTTCTTTAAGCTTTGGGTGCCATAGAGGGGAATTTATTCTAGATCTTTGATCTATTCCAAAACTTGTCATTGAGTTCATGAAATTTATTTTCATTGGGTTCCGCGTCAGTTTGGTATCAGAGCCAAAGATTAAGGTAAATTCTTATTTATCTTAGCTCTAGGATCTGTGTTTATTTGTTTTCTTATTCTTATTGTTCTTGTGTTTGTTTTCTTCTTCATCTTGTTTCCTTGTGTGATTGTTTTCTTTTGTTTAGTTTCAATTCGTTTTTGCTTCAATTAAATTTAGTAATTTCGTGCTTGTTTCAATTCTGGAAGTTTAGATCTTAGATCTTGTTGACTAAAAAAAAAAAAAAAAAGTATAGAAAGAAAATTTCGTCCACCATTAAAATTGCTTGTGTGGATCTTGATTTGTTCCTGAATCCAAGGGATTTGATCCTAATTCAAAGGGATTTTACCTTATTTTGTGGGATTTTGCCATATTTTGTGGGATTATTCCTAATCCTTAGGAGATTTGACCATATTTAGTGGGATTGTTCCTAATCCTAAAGGGATTTGACCATATTTTATGGGATTTAGTTATCCACTATAATCTTGTGATAAAATCCAATCTTAACTACTTGTGGATAAGATAACAAAATTAGTTGACCATATCTTTTGAGATTGAGCAAAATCTACTACAATCCTTGTCAAATCTAAGAATCCTACTTGAATTGGGTTACAATAAAAGGGACACAAGGCAGCACGCCCGTGCTTCACCTCAAGCACAACCGTGCACTTTTCTGACTTCCACTTGTTGGACTAAGATCTTACACGCACGCCCGTGCTCCATCTAGCACGCCCGTGCACGGTTCTGAACCTATTAAACAAACTGTTTTCTTTTGTTTTTCTATGATTACTTGCTTTGTTTTGGGTAGAATTAATTAGGTCCATATTTGGTTTGCTTTGTAGTAAGCTAAATTGATACATTATATCCTAATATTGTCTTTCAAATTCTAGTTTCTTTGTTTTTGTGTGAGCTTTCTGTTGCTTCTATTACATTATTAGGGTGTGTTTGCTTGTTCACTACACTCTAATTGATCATTAAAGTAGTGCATTGTTTATGTTCTTGTGCTACTGTCCATATCGTTTTGAGTCTTCTTTCTAGAACTTGTGCTTGCTTTTCATTGTTAAGTTTTATTCCTTGATTCTAAACGTGCTTTGAGTTGAATTGGTTGAACTAAGATTCTGAAGTTCAATTGGAAGAATTGCAAGGAGAGATTCAAGAGTGTAAACACGTGAGGGAGTGATTTACCAATAATCCAAAATCTTTTGTGTTTTCTTTTGAATACTAACCATGAGTTCAGGCAAATCTGGAGATGGAAGTCCCCTTGATGATCCTCAAATGAAGGTTTTCATGGAAGCAATTCAAGGACAGTTTAGAACCTTCAATAATCTTGTCCAAGACATGAGGGAGGAATTGCAAGAGATAAAGGCTTCACAAAGCTCTAATACAACTAAAACTCGTCCACAAGCTAGATTTCAGGACCATGATGATGAAGAGAGTGAAGAGACCAATCCTAATAAACTTGATGGGGACTTGGGATCAATTAAGATGAGGATTCCAGAATTCAAAGGCAACAATAATGCTGAAGAATTCCTTGAATGGGAGAGAAAGGTAGAACAAATCTTTGAATGCCATAGCTATTCTCAAGAAAAGAAATCCCATCTTGCTGCTGTTGAATTCAAAGGTTATGCCATGTTTTGGTGGGAACAATTGCTGTTGAAAAGAAGAAGGAAAGGATTACGACCCGTACCACCATGGGAGCTCATGAAAGAACTAATGCACCAAAAATTTGTCCCTACTCATTACTTTAGGGATTTACACAATAAATTAGCTAGAATGGTGCAAGGAGGAAGGAGTGTTGAAGAATACTACAAGGAAATGGAGATTTGCATGGCTAGAGCCAAGATTGAGGAAGAAGAGCAAATCACCATGTCACGATTCCTTGGAGGCCTAAATAAAGACATTGCTGATGCTTTAGAGATGTATAGGTATGATACCTTGGAGGATATGATAGATATGGCCATGAAACTTGAAAGACAGAAAAAGGGAAGATCCAACACCCATAAGTATTCCAACAACACATGGGGATCTAAATGGTCTAAAGAAGGTGAGAAGAAGGAATTTAGAGGTTCAAATTCTCAAAGGACAGATTCAACTTCAAAAGGTAAAGAAGCTGTCCAAACTCCAATTAAAAGCAACAAAGGTACTTCTAACTCTACAACCCCTTCTAGAGAAATTAAATGCTTTAAATGTTTGGGGAAAGGGCATTATGCATCTCAATGTCCTAATAAAAGGGTTATGATTATTAAAGATGATGGGAATGTTAGTTCTGAATCTGAATGTAGTGATTATGATGACATGCCTAAATTACTTGATGATAATGATGATGATGATTCAGAAAACTTAATACTTCCTGAACATGGAGAAGCTTTGGTTGCTAGACGTGCTTTGAACATGCAAGTTAAAGAGGAAAGCCTTGAGCAACGTGAGAATATATTTCACACTAGATGTTTGATTAGTGGGAAAGTGTGTACTCTTATTATTGATGGGGGTAGTTGCACTAATGTTGCTAGTGTAAACATGGTAAACAAACTGAACTTAACTTGTCTCAAGCATCCTAAGCCTTATAGGTTGCAATGGTTGAATGATTGTGGGGAAGTGAAAGTGACTAAACAGGTACTTGTGCCATTTTCTATTGGATGGTATGAAGATGAGATTTTGTGTGATATAGTACCTATGCAAGCTGGACATCTATTGTTGGGAAGACCATGGCAATATGATAGAAGAGCACTTCATGATGGATTCCACAATCGATATTCTTTGATTCATAAAGGGAAAAAGGTGGTTCTTGTACCTTTATCACCTCAAGAGGTTTATGAAGACCAAAGAAAGATACTTGAGAGAGAGAGAGAGGTTTCAGCCTTGAGAAAACATGAGAGTGAGAATCTGAGATTGAGAGAACAAAAGAGAGAAAAGAGTAAGGATGAGGGAAAAGAAGCCACAGGACAAACAAAACAAATTAATAGCCCATTAGAGAGTGAATTGTCAAGAGAACAAAAGAGTGAAAAGAGTGAGGAGGAGAAAAAGAAACAAACTCTTTGTTTGAGAGAAGGAAAGAAACGAAACAGTGTTGGAGAGGGTAGACCAATCTTGATGATTCGGTTAAAAGAGTTTTTGCTTAATTTGCCTAACATTGATTCTTCTACTTTGCCATCTAGTATTGTTTCTTTGTTACAGGAATTTTCTAATGATGAAAAGAAGGCCACTTTAGTCAAGGAAATGCATGCTAAGGCTAAAGTTCATAGAGACATAAAATGGAGAAACAAACAATATGCTGACCATGTGACCAAGAGAAGGAAAAAGATAATATTTGTGCCAGGTGGTTGGGTTTGGGTACGTTTTCGCAAGGAAAAGTTTCCCAACCAAAGAAAGATTAAGTTTGATGAACATGGAGGTGAACCATTCCAAGTTGTGGAGCACATTGATGACAACACCTATAAGACAGGCTTACCAGGTGAGTATGGTGTTTCTACAACTTTTAATATTAGTGATTTGTCTCCCTTTGACATGGATGCAGATTTGAGGACAAATCTTTTTAAAGAAGGGGGGGATGATACGGATCCACTACCACCAACTACCTATGGAGCTCAAGGAAACAAGGACCACAACAATGGCAATCCATTAGCACTTCCTAATGGACCAATTACAAGGAGCCGTGCAAAGAAGTATGGAGCAACCATGTCTTTATATATTCAAGAACAAATCACACAAGAGCTCCATGACCTTACTTTCAACAAGTGCTATGAAGAACTTGAAGGAACACCTAAGTTTCTCACATTAATAGAAGCACAAGTTGAGTGGGAACCATGTTTGGATAGCAAGCCCATGCAAGGTGGCACACCCCAGGCCATGCAAGCTCACTGCATCTCCTTTGCGCTTCTCGCGCTCGCGCAGTGAAGGTTCGCGCTCGCGAGTGTCGCTCGCGCTCGCGCATGTTGGAATCGCGCTCGCGATTTGCGCTGCCTAACTCACTGCCTCTCCTTTGCGCTTCTCGCGCTCGCGCAGTGAAGGTTCGCGCTCGCGAAGTGTCGCTCGCGCTCGCGCATGTTGGAATCGCGCTCGCGACTTGCGCTGCCTAACTCTCTGCCTCTCCTTTGCGCTTCTCGCGCTCGCGCAGTGAAGGTTCGCGCTCGCGAAGTGTCGCTCGCGCTCGCGCATGTTGGAATCGCGCTCACGACTTGCGCTGCCTAACTCTCTGCCTCTCCTTTGCGCTTCTCGCGCTCGCGCACGGTAGAATCGCGCTCGCGAGGTGTGGTCGCGCTCGCGTATGTGAAGCTCGCGCTCGCGAAGGAAGCTAGTTAGCTTATTTTGTGTTTTTTTTGCTTTGTTAATGGGTTGGGCCTCCAATATTTCGACCACCCTTGATTAATTAGCCTTATTTTGTTTAGATTTAGTCAATCTTTAGTAGATTTGGAATAGATATCCAAATCCTTAAGTTGTTATGATTTTGTTAGTCAACTCCTTAGTTGGTTTAGATTTGCTAAATCCTACTCCTTAGCTAACTCTAAATCCTCTAAGGATCTGGACCTCTTAGATTAGTATAAATAGCTTGTTATTTTGTAATTTTCAATAATCAACAATTAATGAATTAAAGACTATTTCTTCATGCTTAGGCGTGTTCATGTTTTTAGAGAGTGTGAGATTGCATTCTTCTAATTGCATCAAGAATCAAGGTAAACTTATCAATTCTTTGTGGCGTTTATCTTATTCTTTTACTCTATTATTGGTGTTCTCGCTTCTTTAAGCTTTGGGTGCCATAGAGGGGAATTTATTCTAGATCTTTGATCTATTCCAAAACTTGTCATTGAGTTCATGAAATTTATTTTCATTGGGTTCCGCGTCACGTTGGGCCCAAGCCCATCTCTCTAAACCCAAAAGAGTTATGGGCCCATCAACCTTTCTCAAGCCCACAAGGCCCGCACGACCCATCTAAAGCCTGTAATGGCCCGCTTAATCAATTTGACGGCAGTAAGTGGCTCGTACACTTTAGCAATTTTGTCTACTCACCGCATAGGGGGCAGGAGACTCAAATTGCCCAGATTACCCTCAGGTAAGTTTTCTTTCAAACACTGCATCAGGAAGGGTATACCTGAAAATTAAGACTCAAAATTTTTCATGCCTAAATTTTTGCTAAATTTTTGCAAAATTATTAAACCAAATTTGACAATAAATATTGGAAAGTATGCCTAAAAAGCTAATATTTTTTGTCCTAGGTCGGAATTCCGGACTGGGGGCAAAAGTATAATCTTTTGCCCTGATGCAAATCTTTTATTTTATAATTAAATGCATGGGGGCATGTGACGTCCCAACATTTTTTCTAACAAAAGGCAAGGTCTGTTTGTACACAAATATTACTCTTTTTCTTGTGAACAATTTTTCAGGCCAATCGGTGATGGTTTTTTGAAGCCGATAGGGTCCACTGAGCAGTGATGGTGCATTACGAAGCTGTTCGGATCATTTTTCTCGATTAGTGATTGTACATTACGAAGCTGATCGAATCAATTCTCCTACTGATTAGTGATGGTGTATTGCAAAGCTGATCAGGACAATTTCAACCTCCAAATAGTGATGGTGTATTACGAAGCTATTTGAACTCTCTTCCCGGTCAATGATGGTGAATTGCGAAGTTGACCAGGGCAAAATCAACATCCTTCGAGCTGACCAAACTGAGCCTCGAAGGTATCTTCATCAAACCAAATTTTGGATGTCTTTGCTGATCCGACTGGAGCCGACAAAGCCGATGAAACCGAGTTGAGAAGGTGGCCAGATGATCAAGTTAACCCAACATCTTTCGAGCCGATCAAACCGAGCCTCGAAAGTATCTTCATCAGACCAAATTTTGGAAGTTGTCACCGATCCGACTGGAGCCGACAAAAACAGATCAAACCGAGCTGAGTAGGTGGCCAGATGATCAAGTCAACTCAACATCTTTCCATGCCGATCAAACCGAGCTTTGAGGATGATTGCCGAATTGAAGGCGTGTCAATGGACCACTTTAACATTAATCGTTTATACAATTAATGATAAAGTGGGGGGGGGCAAACTGTTGACGCGTGTTTTTATGCCCCTGCCTAACCCGATGAGGATATAAGGATGCGAAATAGGGAATCAAGGTCAACCAGAAGCGTTTTTAACCAAAAATTGATTTAAACCGGTTTAAGGAGTCTGACATGCGCTAGGGTTGCGTCACGCAGCTATAAGTTGCGTGACGGCACTAGTAGTTGCGTCACGCAACTCTAACCAGGATGACATCACTTGGACAGGCCCGTGTAACGGTCTGCACTGTTTGTGTGGATACGCGGCAACTGTACGAAAAGTGAGCTACGTCACGCAGCTCTCAGGTCCGTCACGCAGCTGTTAGTTGCGTGACGCAACTCTGTTCTGTTGCCCTATCCATATAAATACAACTTTTTGTGTTTTAAACGAGACTTTTCTCTAGACTTTGGATTTTTAGACTTAGAAAGATTTTAAGGGCTTAGTGCGGCTAGGGTTTTCTCCAAGAACTCCAGTGAGTTACCTTGAAGAAGATCAAGCCAATAGAGATAATAGATTAAAAATACAAAAGAAAAAGTCATAAAAAAGAGAAAAAAAGAGAAGAAAAGAAAAGAAAGTTTTCATTGTTAAAACTTGGTAACAAACACTTCTGGGATCGTGAAGCTCTATTCCTAAATCATTTAAACCGCATGCAATCCTCGAATCTGAGGGTTAGGTAACTATCTAAACCCTCCTCTCTATTCTTAGTTGTTTATTTGTTAAATATCTTGTTTTATTAGTATTTGGTTAGTTTGGTATTGATTAAGTAATATTCTGCCCATTTTTGAGTGTTTTTGAGTAATATTAAACAACTGTTGATAAAAAGAACACGTAAAAAGGGTAGTTTGAAAGGTAATTACGGACTAGAGCAGCTGCGTCACGTAGCTACTACCTGCGTGACGCAACTGTTCATGTCCAAAAGGGGTTGACTTTGCCTGGACCACCTGCGTGACGGAACTGTTCGTGTGCATAATTTTTATTTCATTTTTATGTTTTTATTTAATGTTATGTTTTAAATAAGTGATTGATGAATCTAGGAATTTTGATAAAGTCACGAACAGACGCGTCACGCAGCTAGGAGTTCCGTCACGCAACTGTTCTTCATAGAACAGCTGCGTGACGCAACTGTTCTAGGGTTCCAGAATAATTTTTTTATTTTTATTTTAATTTCGTGTCATTAAATAAATATTTAATCTTTAATTCAAGAAATAATCAACAATGGGCAGATTATGTTTTAATCAAATCAAACAAGTTAATTTACTTTTATATATGATTTTGAGATTTTAGGATTTATATGGTTTAAATTGTATTTTAAATCCGGTTTGTGGCCCGCCTTTAACCATAAGGCAAGAGCGAGTCTTTTAATTATTTTTGCTATGGGTGGGTGATGGATGTGATTATGAATGGTTATGAATGAAATGAATGAACCTATTTGGGACGATTAATTAATTTTCCACATAGGAACTCGGTTCGATTTATTCGAGTTGGGTTTAATTAAATAAATTGGCTTTTCTAAATTAAAATAAATTAGAAATTGTAGGTTAAAAGAGGCCGGTTTTCCAGGCGTCGGCTTCCAACGGGCCGACGTACCCAATTCCCTTACCTAGAACCGCACAAGGTGCGCCTGACCAGTTTTCCAAATAATTGGCCTTAAATAAAATTGGGTTAAATGAAGTCACTTTTATAAAATTGGAAACGGTCCCATTGCCGAAATAATGGGTGGCGACTCAAAAGTTTTATAAGACCGATTTATCGGCATCGCATTCCCAAAAGGTTTTATCACCACTTTCTCAATAAAAATCACAATTCAAATACCAATAAAAAGAAGTTTTCCGAGGTCCCTTCCGGGGTTTTAGGGATCTCCAATTTGGGGCGAAAACACCAGTTGAGCATCACACTCCATTCTCCGTCCCCCTTGCACCTCACTGCCTATAAACAATTCTTGAAACTCATGAACCTTCAGAGACATCAATTGGCCATCAGAAGAGTCAGTCCCACTCCTGTTCACAATATTAGTTAACACATCGCGCTCCTCCCTTGGCCATGAACTAACTCGTTGGTTTTGCCTCCTACAAGGTACTCTAATGGAATCATACCACTGCAGTTGTAGCTCCTCCTTATGATAATGTAAATGTAACTCATAAAAGTTGTCCATATGGCCAAGCTTGCCACACAAGAAACAGAAAATTGATAGCTTTTTATAACGAAAGAAGGCAAAATTATAGCATCGCTAGATGGGGTGATAAGTTTTTTCTCCTTCGCAACGATTTTGTAACGTCCAGTCTAACCAGAATCATCATAAACTTGCACATTGCAGCGGGTGAAGGTCTCATATCATACTTAAGAAACTCACCAATAAAGTTTCCTAACATTGTTTCTATTGATTCCATCATAAAACCCACTGAATGGTCATGAATCTGCATCTAGCAGTTAGTGTTAAAGAGGGGAACCATCAAACGATCTTCATTATCTTGTATCCTATGCCAAACCAGCAGATGGCAAGTGCCACGGAGAGCCCGTCATAACCCTTTCTAAATCAACATCATTGTAAAAACGTAATAAAAAACATTTGGCACCAAGGTCTGAAATAGTAATACCCCTAAAGGATGCCATAGATCAGCTAGGATATTTCGCATTGATGGTAAGTGGATTGTGTTTAGTGTAAGAAACATCCCAACCAAGCAAAACTCGTAATGAGATTGCATTTGGCCAAGGCCAGAGGGGACCTAGTATCCCTTGTCCTCTTCTGTAACCAAAGACAGAGCTTTAAGGGAAGTTTCCATGGTGGTCGGTGAAAATAGAAGCCAAAACTAGGGTTTTTAGGAAGAAAACTAGGGATTTAGGTAGAGAGACATAAACGTGCCATCAACGCAAACATGGCTACTTATTATGCACTTAATTCTATTTTATTTATAATGAAGTGGTTTCAAAGTAAAATTCAACCCAATTCCCTCATCTTATCCTTCGGTCCCTAATTTATAAATGTAAATTCTTAAAACCTTGCCCAAAAAGAAAATCAAGTCATCGCTCAATCTCTAACCTCCTGCCCTCAACCCCGAATCAATATCTATATATACAACTATAATGAAAAATAATAATTCATTTTTTTTACTGCTTAGTAAAGAAAAGAAATGAGCAGATGATCTGAATTAATAATAGTAATTACTTTGGCTATAGTGACAGTATTACTTACCTAATGCATTACAGAAAGAAATATACGCAGATACACACAAATTCTTGAAACCCCAAAAAGTGACCCAAAATAAAAATTTATAGTTCTAGTTTTTTCCAGTTTTACAAACACTATTTTCTTTCAAGTCAAACAGATTTAGAATATAATAGAAAAATATTAAGAAAATTAAAAATATTTAATTATTAAGAAGCCATCTGTTTATTGCAAGTGAGATATAAATCTCTTACTAAATCAAAGTAATAGTAGTTTGGTTATAGTGACAGTATTGCTTACCTAATGCATTACAGAAAGAAATATACGCAGATACACACAAATTCTTGAAACCCCAAAAAGTGACCCAAAATAAAAATTTATAGTTCTAGTTTTTTCCAGTTTTACAAACACTATTGTCTTTCAAGTCAAACAGATTTAGAATATAATAGAAAAATAATAAGAAAATTAAAAATGTTTAATTATTAAGAAGCCATCTGTTTATTGCAAGTGAGATATAAATCTCTTACTAAATCAAAGTAATAGTACTTACAAATTAATTCAGTAACGAAAAAGAAAATAAAAAATTACTATTAAGGATAGAACTCTTTTCGGAACTTGACATATAATAAGAAATAAATTATATTAAAAAAGTTACCAATTTCAATTTTCAAAATCAACCCCTTCTTTAACTGGAAATGCTGTAATTTAATGAAATTTGATGTGGATAGGTAAAAAAATATAGCCAAGTCAATAAATGAAAATTATAAAAAAAAATAATGCTAGGATATAATTTTGTTTCTCTATTTTTCTAAGTTGCAAATTTAAAATAAATAAACAAATATATAAGTTAATTAATTAATAAAAAAATATTACATAAAAAGAAATGTTCTATCTTCACTAAATAAACCCTCAATTTTTCCTATAACCATACAGAAAAAGAAGAGTATACTTTTTTCTTTTTTATTATCTATATCTATTTATTTAAAAAATAATTTTTTAAAATTATATCCAATCAAATAATAAAATGTATTTTTTTCTTTTATTTTAACCATAGGTATCCCTAGCCACTAGGCTAGAACTAAATCCTGTACGTATCAGGTTGGCCCAACAAGGGGTAAATTTCTCCCCATGAGTATTTATTCCATCTATGAGGATCAAATCCTCAACCTCACTTAAAGGAGAAAAGTTTCGAACTGCTGATCAAACACTCATTTGTATAAAATGTAGTTTTCGAATTGTCTACGACTAAGGCTATTTAAGGGTATTCCAAATTTCATTAAGGGCAATATAGAAAATCTCATTATCCCCCTTATTCTCACATTTATATATAGTACTAGTGTTTTTGGTGACGTGTGTTGCACGCTATTAGTATTCAGTTTTACTCGTTGTTTATAGTCATTAATTTATTCTTATATAGTATTAAATATGATTACAATTTTTCTCTTATATTCTCTAGATATTTATATAATGTTAAGACATGATCAATAATATTCATATTATAAGCGAATGATATTCTTCTTAAACAAATTTTAATATGATAGGACAACATTTAAAGTCAAGTATATTTAATAAAATAATTATAGATGTTGAAAAATTATTATTAATTATAAAATTAGACTTCTTTTTTTTTAAAAAAAAATGATAAGATTAAACTTTAATTAGCATCGATTTCTTTAAAAAAAACTAAATAATATGATCCTATGATATTGAATGTTGATTTGAGTTCATGAAAAACTTAGATATAGATAAAAAGATATAAGAAAAAATTCAAAATTTTAAAAGTGATATATATATATATGTGTGTGTGTGTGTGTGTGAAACCATATTTTTTATATTTTTTTTTTGCACTTTGAATTTTATTTTAAAATTAAAATAATAATCAGTTTTTTGAAATAATTAATATCATAAATAATCGATAATTGAAAGTTCAATTAGAATAATAAATAAAAATAATAATATTATTAAAATAATGTAATACTATACCTTTTTTTAGTCAATTAATAAAAAAGTATTAAAAAAATAATTTATCAATTATTAAAAACTCAAGTTATTTTATAATCTCAAACTATTATCAATTATCAAATGACTAACGATATTTTAGGATTTATAAACTTTCACTAAGGTTATTATAGGTAATCCCATTATTTTTCCCTCATTCTCATTTTTATATATAGTACTAGTCTTTTGTATGACTTGCATTGCATGTTGATGATACTCATTACGTACTCATTATATATATATATATATATATATATATATATATATATATATATATATATATATATATCATAAGTTTTGTTTAGATTAAATAAATACAAGTGGTAAATTTGTATTATACTTTATCGTATAAATTACTTGTAATGTTATTTATTATGTACTTAATTCTATTTTTATATAATGAAATAATCTTAGAATAAAGTTCAACCAAATTGTTAGACCTTATCCTTTAGTCCATAATTTATAAATGCATATTTTTAAAATCCTAATAGGTGCTCGAAAAGAAAATAAAGTCATCACTCAATTCCAACCCCCTACTCTCAATCACAAATCAATATCTATATAAAACTATAATGAAGAATAATAATAAATTATTTTTCTGCTAGGTCAAAGACAAGAAATGAGAAGATGATTTGAATTGATAATTGTGAACCCCTACCCCAAATATCATGGCATGTGAATGCATGTGACTAAGGGCAGAAATGCACGTGAATGTATGAGTCGCCACCTTGTTTAATTGTTTTAGGGTAAACTAGGAAAAACCCTAAGTGACTCCAATTTTTAATTAACCTAATTATCAGATTAATTAACCCAATGTTAAAGCATGGTCTACGAACCCGAGATGGATCCCGAGACTATGTCATGCTGATGAACTAACCTATGAATGAATGCTTTTGCAGGGTGAATGAAATAATTGAACCAATGAGAATGTTTATGTGATTTCGACTTGCCATTCGGGGTTAAATCCCAAACGTGCCTATGTACTTCCGTTTGGATGGAAGATCAAAGTCAACGTAGTTCGATAGGCCTCTTTTAGAGGGCTTTGAATGGGGATGCTTTATGCATGAGTGTGTGTATGCTTTGTGCATTTTGTTTAGGCATTTTGCTTGAAAATTGATTTTTAGGCATTTGATGCCAAAAGTGTTGATTTTAATGGCTTTTAGCCAAAAAGATTGATTTAGGCACTTGTTGCCAAAAATTGATGTGATTTAGGCGATTGTCGCCAAAATGCTTGATTTAAGGCTTTTAGCCAAAAGATTGATTAATTTGAAGGCTTTTAGCCCAAAAAGGTTGATTTAGGCAATCTGTTTGCCAAAAGATGATTATTTAGGCGATTGTCGCCAAAACGATTGATTTAAGGCTTTTAGCCAAAATAAGTTAATTAATTTAAGGCATTTTGCCAAAGAATTGATTTAAGCGATTTGTCGCTGAAAGTGGTTAATCTAGTTTATAGGCAATGTGTTTGCCAAAAAATTGATTAACTGGATTGTAATGTAGGCAAATTTATTGCCAAGAAAAAAACGTGTTTGAATTAAGGCCTTTTAGTCACAATTATTGATTAATTGGACTTAAGCCGAATTTGTTCGAAATAAAGGCAATTTCACCATAGTTATTGATTAACTAGGCGTTTTTTAGCCAATATTGTCGGATTTAAGCTTAACACCATGATTATTGATTAACCAGGCGTTTAGCCTAAATTTATTTAATTGAGGCAGTTTATTTGCCTAATGATTGACATGAATGCATTTTATGCAGTTGTAGAATTATTAGGAGTAGAAGAGAAGCATGCATGAAGTGCTAAAATTAAATAGGCAGAGTTTAGTTCATGTATCTGATTTAATCGTCGACCGCTTCTTAACTCCAAGTTAAGCTCCTCGTTAAGGGAATATTAATGAATTTGATTTTACTGACCACTTAACAAAGCAAGAAAGCAATTAAAGCTAAACTAAAATGCAGAAAAGCAGTAAAGAATCGCAAGGAGCGTAGGGGAGAAGGAGCGTCCGTCAACACAGACTGAGTGAGTTGAAAGGTCACACCAGGCCTGCATTTATAGGCAAAAACGGACTGTTTTGGCGGCTGGGCCGCCGGGGCCGGTGACCTGGGCCGCCGGGTCCGGCGGCTCGAGCCACCGAGGTCGGTGGTTCTGCTATTTTTTCGCTCCGGAGGCTTTTTAGGGAGTTCCGGACCTCCAAAAATATTCCAGGACTAGTTCCGCGATCCTCGCGACGTCCCGGACTTTTCAAGTACCATATTGGCATATTTCCGGTGAACTTTTCAAATGGCCTCCGGCCCGGCCGGACTGTTTGCAGTCCAGGAAAACTGGCTCTTTGAGCCTCAAAATTTGGGTATTCACAGCTGCCCCCCACCGGCAACCATAAAAAAGATTTATGGGCGTCGGTGGTTGTCTGAAACGTAAATTTTGGAGGTGAAAATCGGACGCGTCCAGGAGACCCGCCCTTTGGCTATTTGCTTATAAATAGCTTGAAATTCTCATTTCATTCATTCTACACTCTCCAAAACAAAAGAGCTCTCTCAAATTCTCTCAACTCCTGTGAACCCCTTCCCCCAAATGTCATAAGCATGTGATGCATATGATGAATGAGAAGAAATACACGTGATGTGTGTGAGTCGCCACCTTGTTTAATTATTTAAGGGTAAACTAGGAAAAAACCCTAAGTGACTCCATTTTTAATTAACCTAGTTACTAGATTAATTATCCCAATGATTAAGGCACAATCTACGAACCCGAGATGGATCCCGAGACTATGTCATGCCGATAAACTAACCGATGAATGAATGCTTTGCAAGGTAAATGATGGATTAATGAAATGTTTGAGTGATTTTGACTTGCCACCCGGGGTGAAATCCCGAACGTGCCTACGTACTTCCGTTTGAATGGAAGATCAAAGTCAACGTAGTTCGATAGGCCTTCTTTGAAGGGCTTTGAATGGGTATGCTTTATGCATGAGTGTGTATGCTTTGTGCATGATTTTGTGTATGCTTTGTGCATGAGTGTATGTATGCTTTGTGCATTTTGAGTGTATGCTTTGTGCTTTTTGTGTGTATGCTTTGTGCATTTTGTGTTTATGCTTTGTGCATAAGTGTGTATGCTTTGTGCATTTTGTGTGTATGCTTTGTGCATTTTGTGTGTATGCTTTGTGCATAAGTGTGTATGCTTTATGCATTGTGTGTATGCTTTATGCATGATTGTGTATGCTTTGTGCATGATTTTTGTTTAGGCATTTTGCCAAAAATGTTGATTTTGAGGCATTTGTGCCAAAATGGTTCATTTAAACGATTTGTCGCTTAAAAGATTGATTTTAAGGTCTTTGGCTGAAAATTGGTTCATTTTAAGGCATTTTACCAAAAATGTCGATTTTACGGCTTTGAGCCGAAAATGGTTGATTTTAAAGGCATTTTGCCAAAAATGTCGATTTAATGCGATTTGTCGCTAAAATGGTTGATTTTAGGCCTTTGGCCAAAAGGTGTTGTTTTAGGCAATTAGTTTGCCAAAATGTGCGATTTAGGCTTTAATGCTACGATTATCAATTAATCGGGCGTTCGAGCTTAATCACAATTTATTATCGAAACGTGATTGATTAAGGCTTTTAGCCACAATTATTGATTAATTGGACTTAAGCCGGATTTGTTCGAAATAAGGCAATTGAACCGTAGTTATTAATTAACTAGGCTCTTTTAGCCAATATTGTCGGATTTAAACTTTAATACCACGATTATTGATTAACCGGGCATTTAAGCTTAATCAAATTAATTAAGGCAGTTTATTTACCAAAAATAATGACGTGGATGCATTTATGCAATTGTAGAATTATTAAGAGTAGAAGAGAAATATGCATGAAGTGCTAAAATTAAATAGGCAGAGTTTTGTTTACATACCTGATTTAATCGACGACCGCTTCTTAACTCCGGATTAAGCTCCTCGCTTAGGAAATATTAATTAATTTTAATTTGTTTAATTTTAATGTCCAAATATCACAATAAAAATGCAATAAAAATTAAATTAAATGCAAAAAGCGGTAAAGAAAACGCAAGGAGCGTGAGAGGGAGAAGGATTCGTCCGTCAATACAGACCGGGGTGCCAGAAAATGGCTGAAAATGGTCTATTTATAGGCCATTTTCGGGTCCAGGGCGGCAGGTGCCGCCTGGCTCGGCGGCAGCTGCCGCCCAAGAGGCTGGGCGGCAGGTGCCGCCCATGTTGGGCGGCTGTTGCCGCCCAGGCGGTGGGGCGGCACGTGCCGCCCATGCTGGGCGGCAGGAGCCGCCGTGTCCGGCGGCCGGCGCCGCCGTAGCTGGTGGTGGCCACCATGTCTCGCTCCGGGAGCGTTTTTGGGAGTTTCCGACCTCCAAAAATCATTCCGGGACCGGTTCTGCGATCCTCGTGAAATTCCGGACGTTTCAAGTACCATATTGACATATTTCCAGTAAATGTCCAAAATGGCCTCCGGTCCGGCCGGACTGTTTGCACAGTTGCTGCAGCAAAGTCAAAGTTACTGTAGCAAAGTCAAACTAATTGGCATGGCACTGTAGCAGCGTGTTTTCCTCCATTTAAAGAGTTTCACATGCCACCAACAACATGAGAAGCCTCAAAATTTGAGTATTCACAGTTGCCCCCCACTGGCTATCATAAAAATGATTTATGAGAGCCAGTGGTTGTCTGATGGAGCAAATTTTGAAGGCGAAAACTCGAACCTTGGGCCAAATTGGGATTATGGGGCCTTGGTCTGAGTTGTGAATTTTCGGACCCTAGGCCGAGTTTTGAATTTCGGGCCTCTGTGGCCTGAATGTGAATTTTCGGGCCTCTGGGGCCTGAATTGTGATTTTTCGGGCCTCTGGGGCCTGATTGTGATTTTGCGGGCCACTTTGGCCTGAATGTGATTTTTCGGGCCACTTTGGCCTGAATGTGATTTTTCGGGCCACTTTGGCCTGAATGTGATTCTTCGGGCCTCTGTGGCCTGAATGTGATTTTTCGGGCCTCTGGGGCCTGAATGTGATTTTTCGGGCCTCTTTGGCCTGAATGTGATTATTCGGGCCACTTTGGCCTGAATGTGATTCTTCGGGCCTCTGTGGCCTGAATGTGATTTTTCGGGCCTCTGTGGCCTGAATGTGATTTTTGGGCCTCTGGGGCCTGAATGTGATTTTTCGGGCCTCTGGGGCCTGAATGTGATTTTCGGGCTTCTGGGGCCTGAATGTGATTTTTCGGGCCTCTGTGGCCTGAATTGTGATTTTTCGGGCCTCTCTGGCCTGAATGTGATTTTCGGGCCTCTGGGGCCTGAAAGTGATTTTTCGGGCCTCTGGGGCCTGAATTGTGATTTTTCGGGCCTCTATGGCCTGAATGTGATTTTTCGGGCTTCTGGGGCCTGAATTGTGATTTTTCGGGCCACTTTGGCCTGAATGTGATTCTTCGGGCCACTGGGGCCTGAATGTGATTTTCGGGCCTCTGGGGCCTGAATGTGATTTTTCGGGCCTCTGGGGCCTGAATTGTGATTTTTCGGGCCTCTTTGGCCTGAATGTGATTTTCAGGCCTGTGGGGCCTGAATGTGATTTTCGGGCCTCTGGGGCCTGAATGTGATTTTTCGGGCCTCTGGGGCCTGATTGTGATTTTTCGGGCCTCTAGGGCCTGAATGTGATTTTTCGGGCCTCTGGGGCCTGAATTGTGATTTTTCGGGCCTCTTTGGCCTGAATGTGATTTTCAGGCCTCTGGGGCCTGAATGTGATTTTCGGGCCTCTAGGGCCTGAATGTGATTTTTCGGGCCTCTGGGGCCTGATTGTGATTTTTCGGGCCTCTGTGGCCTGAATTGTGATTTTTCGGGCCTCTGGGGCCTGAATTGTGATTTTTCGGGCCTCTGGGGCCTGATTGTGATTCTTCGGGCCTCTGTGGCCTGAATGTGAAATTTCGGGCCTCTGGGGCCTGAATTGTGATTTTTCGGGCCTCTGGGGCCTGATTGTGATTTTTCGGGCCTCTGTGGCCTGAATGTGAAATTTCGGGCCTCTGGGGCCTGAATTGTGAAATTTCGGGCCTCTGGGCCTGAATTGTGATTTTTCGGGCCTCTGGGCCTGATTGTGATTCTTCGGGCCACTTGGCCTGAATGTGATTCTTCGGGCCTCTGTGGCCTGAATGTGAATTTTCGGGCCTCTGGGGCCTGAATGTGATTGTTCGGGCCTCTGGGGCCTGATTGTGAGTCTTCGGGCCACTGGGGCCTGATTGTGATTCTTCGGGCCTCTGTGGCCCGAATGTGAAATTTCGGGCCTCTGGGGCCTGAATTGTGATTTTTCGGGCCTCTGCGGCCGAATGTGATTCTTCGGGCCTCTGTGGCCTGAATGTGAAATTTCGGGCCTCTGGGGCCTGAATTGTGAAATTTCGGGCCTCTGGGGCCTGAATTGTGATTTTTCGGGCCTCTGGGGCCTGATTGTGATTCTTCGGGCCACTTGGCCTGAATGTGATTCTTCGGGCCTCTGTGGCCTGAATGTGAATTTTCGGGCCTTTGGGGCCTGAATGTGATTGTTCGGGCCTCTGGGGCCTGATTGTGAGTCTTCGGGCCACTGGGGCCTGATTGTGATTCTTCGGGCCTCTGTGGCCTGAATGTGAAATTTCGGGCCTCTGGGGCCTGAATTGTGATTTTTCGGGCCTCTGCGGCCGAATGTGATTTTTATTTTTATTTTTTTTTATGTGGGGGCCGTTGCCGCCGTTATTCGGCGGCTGCTGCAGCCGTTATTTGGTGGCAATTCGGCGGCTGCTGCCGCCATCATTTCGGCGCCTGCTGCCGCCCTTATTCGGTGCATTTTCTCTATAAAAAACGGCTCTTCGTTTTGGTTTTGCACTCACTCTTTTTCTCTTTTCTCTCTTCTCCTTTTGTTCTTGTTGCTTTTAAAGAATGAATCCTTCTTTCAATCACAGCATGCACAGCTGGACTAGGAGTCTCTCCAAAGTTGAAAAGATGAATTTGGGGAGGTATGGTCTTTCTCCTATCGTTACTCTCAGGGGGGTAGTAATCGACTGGAATTTTTTATGGGCCTGCATCCGGCTTTGGGATCCAGAGGCCCGTGTTTTCGGGTTCGGAGCTATGATGGAGGAGATGTGCCCTCTTTTTGAGGAGTTCTGTGCTATTATCGGGTGTGATCCCAATGCCCCTCTAGTCAGGCATGAGGTCAAAGTCGGATATGTTCGGTCATTTGAAAGTTTATTTCAATTCAGCCGGCCACAAGCTAGGGCGATGATTGTTGACGACTAGAAGGCAATTCTGCTGCCTCTGATTGATGAATTTTCAGAGGTCCGTTCAGATGACCCAGACCGGATGAGGCTGAGGATGCGGGCCTTGGTTTTTTGCTTATTAGCTGGTTTCTTGTTTAACAAGGACCCAGGCTTCGGGGATCTACGATTTTGCCCTATGATTCGACAGATGGAGGACATGAGCTGCATTGGCGGCATTGTGCTGGCAAAAACCATCAGGAGCCTTGACAGAGCTGCTCTAGGCTTCGAGGACTGGACAGTTTCCCCGATTATACTCCAGGTATTTTCCTCTCATTTTTTTTTTTTTTTTGGTTCATGCCTTTGTAATAGAAAGGATCCATTACCCAGGTTTGGTTGAAGGACCACCTTCAAGTGGTTGCTGCTCCTACCCGTTTGCCTTACAACCCTGTCCAGTATCGTATGCGGAAGATTTTGATCACACACCCGTCTGCTGATGCATGGACCTCGTGGCTGATTGAATTGGGTCCAAATGAGGTGCTGTGGTTCGTATCCTGGTATGGTATCACCCGCTTCATCCAGGTTAGCTTTCGCCATGCTCGGGTTTACCTTTTAGGTCTTGCATATTGCACTTGGTACTGCGCTTCACGCGTTTTGAGGCAGATGGGGATAGATCAAACTGTTCCGATTATGGGTGATTCTTTAGCTGATTCAGCCATCACTCCGGGAGTTACCCGAGCCGTTCTTAGGGCATGGGTTAGAGACCATCACATGGTTAGGCCCTTACCTAATCCTGCTGGTATTCATACTTCTCCTGAATATCGGACCTAGTTCATGACCGTTGTCTGGCCAGTGGAAAAGCCAAGGAGGAACGCATTGCTGAGTGCACTCGAGGGTTGGACTCAGGCTGACGCTGGTGATGGGATTAGGACTGATGAGGAAATCATGTTGGCTCCTCGGACAGGCGAGGCTGGAGGGAGTTCAGCAACTGGGGATGACTCGGAGGACGTTGCCCCACGGAGGCGACGGGGTACCTAGACTCTAATAGGCTTTTGGACTTTTGGTGTTTTGGCTTTGTTTGAACTCTTTTGTCTTTTACTTGGGACTTTGGGTGTGGATTTTGGTGTTTTGGCATTGGATTTTTGGATGTATGTTCCTTTGGATTTGGATTTTATTATTTATTTTTCTTGGTCTTTTTAGTTTTCTGCTTGACTTTGGACTGTTTGACTTTATTGCTTTCGATTGGGCATGTCATTTGACTTTTAAGCTTTCCAAGCATTTTCCAACTTTATTTATTTAAGCTCTGATTTTTGCCTAAGCCGCCCTTTCGGGTTTTCAACTTAGCGAGCTACCCATTTTTGCCTAAGCCGCCCTTTTCGGGTTTTCAACTTAGCGGGCCCCGATTTTTGCCTAAGCCGCCCTTTCGGGTTTTCGACTTAGCGGGTTTTTTTTTTTTATTTTTATTTTTTATTTTTTTTTATTATTAGCAAAGAAGAAAGAACGATGAAATGATGATTTTTATTAATGTTTAGACCGTGCCCAAACAGGGCTGCCTACATATCTCCGATATATAATTTCTTTTTTTTTTTTTTTTTTTTTTTTCGAAGAGAATCAGGTCTAATGTAGTTCGTTTTACATTATGCAATGCTTATACAAAATATCTCTTTAACTGATCTAAATTACATGGATTTGCAAATTCTAAACCATCCAAATCAGTCAAGATGACGGCTCCGCCGGACAATACTTTCTTCAACACATAGGGGCCAGCCCAATGAGGACGAAACTTCCCACGTGGATCTTGAATTGGCTGTCTAATTTCCTTCAGAACCAAACAACCTTCTTCGAGTTTTCGGTCTTTGACCTTCTTGTTAAAATGCCGTGCCATTCTTCTCTGGTAGACTTGAGTTTGGTGGATTGCTTGCAACCGCTTTTCATCCATACCCAAAAGTTGCAAATGATAATTCTTCGCCCAATCTGCTTCGCTGATCTGGCTCTCCTGGATAATCCTTGCCGACTGAACTTCCAGCTCAATAGGCAATACTGCTTCCATACCGTATACCAACGAATACGGAGTTGCTCCGGTGGGCGTTCTAATCGAAGTCCTATATCCCCATAAGGCATTCGATAGCTGTTCATGCCAAGCTTTATGCTTTTTAACTGTCTTCTGCAAAATGACTTTTATAGCCTTATTTGCAGCTTCTACAGCCCCGTTTGTTTGTGGACGATAGGGCGAGGACTTATGATGTTGAATTCTTGTTTCTTTCAACAAATTAGAAAATTCACTCTGAAAGTGAGACCCATTATCTGTGATGATCTCGAAAGGCGTTCCGTACCGACAAAGGATGTTAGTACGAACGAACTGTGCTGCCTTCTTGGCATTTAAAATCGAATAAGAGGCTGCTTCGATCCATTTAGTGAAATAATCTACAGCAACCAGGATGAATTGATGACCGTTAGAGGCCTTCGGGTGGATTTTTCCGATCACATTTACGCCCCAAGTTGCGAAAGGCCATGGTGAGGTGATAGGATTCAAATTGACTGGAGGCTGCTTTTGCAGCTTAGCGAAAATTTGACATTCGTGGCACTTCTGCACGTGCCTCACGCAATCTGCATTCATGATTGACCAGTAATAACCCAGGTTCACAATTTTTCGAGCCAAGGCTATCCCGTGCATGTGTGGACCAGATTCCCCATTATGTAAGGAATCCATGATGGTTTGAGCTTCTCCCTCATCAACGCACCTTAGGTGCAGGCCATTCCAACTTCTCTTGTACAGAACTCCCCCAGTAAGGAAATATCCGGATGCTAGCTGTCTCAATGTCCGTTGATCAGTCTTGGTGGATCCCTCCGGGTAGGCTTCATTCTGAAGATAATTCTGTATATCCCAATACCAGGGCTTGTCATCGACCAAATTCATGATATGTGCTGGCTGTTTCTGTAGCCGCACTGTCAGAGGTCGAACGACTCGGTCTCCTTCTACATTGACCATGGAGGCTAAAGTAGCCAGAGCATCTGCGAACTGATTTTTGGCTCGCGGCAAGTAGTGGAAGGATAAATCCTCAAATTGCTGAGCCAATTCGTCCAAGCGTTGTAGGTAAGGAACCAAACGCTCTTCTTTAATTTTCCATTTTCTTAGAGCTTGAGAGACTATCAGATTGGAATCTCCAAAAACCCTAAGGATTTGTATTTCTTTCTCCAGGGCCACTTCTAACCCCTTGATGCAAGCTTCATACTCGGCTTCATTGTTGGTACAGTCGAAATCTAATTTGACAGCGATTGGAATGTATTCTCCACAAGGAGTTTTGAATACGACTCCAACCCCATTTCCATGGTAGGTCGAAGCTCCATCGAAGTACATTTCCCAGACTTCACTTTCCAAGTTCACCAAGTCTTCATCAGGAAATTCTACCTCCGGCATTTGGTCTTCGATCGGTAATTCTGCTAGTTGATCAGCCAAGGCTCCGCCTTTCACCGCCTTTCGTTGTACAAATTTTAAATCATAGGCTGCGAGCACCGACACCCACTTAGCCATTTTACAGTCAAGAACCGGCCTCTCCATAAGGAATTTCAAGGGGTTCGATTCAGAAAAGACGTAGGTGGTGTAAGACGAGAGGTAGTGCTGCAGTTTTGTACAGGCCCTTACCAGAGCAAAACTCAACTTCTCTATCTTATTGTATTTTAGCTTAGATTCTAGCATCCTCTTGCTAAGGTAATACACGGCATTTTCTACCCTTGTATCTTCTGCTTGTTGAGCTAGCATTGCACCCATCGCTTCTTCTGTCACTGATAGGTACAACAGCAAAGGCTTTCCTAGCCTTGGTGGCTGTAAGACTGGTGGGGATAACAGATATTGCTTGACTTGGTCGAAAGCTTTCTGACAATCCTCATTCCATTTTACGGCTACTCCTTTCCTGAGCAATTTGAAGATCGGACCACAAGTATTAGCCAATTGATTGATGAACCAGCTGATGTACTGTAGCCTTCCTAGGAAACCCCGAACTTCCTTTTCCGTCCTCGGTGCTGGTATTTCCATAACGGCTTTGGCTTTTGAAGGATCAATTTCTATGCCCTTCCGACTGACCATATGCCCCAGAAATACTCCGGATGTAGCTCCAAACAGACATTTTGCCGGGTTGAGTTTTAAATTGTACTTTCGAAGTCTAAGGAAGAACTTCTCAAGCGCTGTTGTATGTTCTTCAGCTGTTTTTTGATTTAACAACCATATCGTCCACGTACACTTCTACTTCTTCGTGAATCATGTCATGGAAGATGGTCGTCGCCATTCTTTGATAGGTTGCCCCGGCATTTTTGAGCCCAAAAGGCATGACCCTGTAGCAGTAGGTTCCCCACTCCGTGATGAATGCCGTTTTCTCTTTGTCTGGCACATGCATCATTATTTGGTTGTACCCGACAGCAAGATCGGTCAAGGAGACCATCTCGTGTCCCGCCATTCGGTCTACCAACAAGTCGATATGCGGCAGGGGGAAGTCATCCTTCGGACATGCTCTATTCAAATCCCGATAGTCCACACACATTCTGACTTTGCCATCTTTCTTCGGCACTGGCACAATATTTGCTAACCATGTCGGGTAGGCAATGGGTTCTATGAATCTGTTCTCCAGTTGCTTGGCTACCTCCTCCTTGATTTTCAAGGACCATTCGGTCTTCAGCCTTCTTAGCCTCTGCTTCACTGGCTTAGCCTCGGGATATACTGGAATCTTGTGCACCACTATTGCTGGGTCAATTCCCGTGATGTCACTTGCCTTCCACATGAAACAATTGGCAAACTTCCTCAAGCATTCACTGACCTGTCCCTTGTTCACATAGTCAAATGCAATGTATGTATGTTCATTTTCTTCTTTGCCAATTATTATTTTTTCTTTTTCATTTTTTATTTCATTTATATGATTATTTTTGCTTGGAAATGCTTGGAAAGATAGACACGCGGGGTAGTCAATAATTTGCAAGCCTTTATTGATCATGACAGAATTGTCTTCAAAGATTACATCAAATTTGAAATCTGGATTTTCAAAATCCGACACAGATGACTCAAGACTGGAACTGGACTCTGACTCGGTTTCAGACTCGGGGTCAGACTCAGACTCAATACAAGACTTGATTACAGATTTTGACTCTAGGTTTGACTCGGGAGGGGGTTTATCAGCAGCGCGCTCCTCCTCGGCGTACCAATTGGTGAGAGGGCCTTCGTTCGGCTTGATCAGGCTCAGCAGATCTTGGTCCCCATCATTTCCTGTGATAACTGCAATTTCGTCAAGGAGACTAGGTTGCATGAAGTCTTCCACTTCGAGTTCGGTTGTTACCTCTTCGGATAAGTCATTCAAGTCCAGGACACAGGTGTCATTCATTTCTAGGAATAGCTCGAAAGGATCGATCAATTCCTGGTCAGAAATAATAGCATTTACCCCGTGATTTGGTAAGGGATTAGTGCTAATGTTTGACTCACTTCTTGGGATGATTGAACCATCGTCTACCAGGTCTTGGATGCGGTTCTTAAGCGTCCAGCACGCTTCAGTCTCGTGCCCATGACCTTGATGATATTCACAGTATTCATTGGTTCGGTAGTTTCTTGGTAAAGGGTAGGGTGGCGGCCTTGCTTCCAAGGGCTTGATGTAGTTGGCCTTGACAGCCTCTCGGAAAACCAAAAGGATTGGCATCCCGAGATCAGTATATGTCCTTCTTGACCGATTGCCATTTCTCATATTGCCCACACGTAAAGGATTCGTGGGGGTGATGCTTGCCATTTCATGGACTTTGCCAGCTTGGCTAGGCTTCTCGTATTTTGAGGAACCCGAGTCTTCTTTCAGTTGCCCCATTTGAATTAAATCCTCTACCTTTGTAGCAGCGGCAATGAGCGACTGGAAGGTTGGTAAGTATTGGGTTTGTAACTGATGTTGGTAGACAGACTGCAGGTTCTTTATGATTATGTCTACCTGTTCTTGTTCAGAAGGCCGGTTGATCATTTGAGCGACTTTGGTCCTTTTCCTTGTAAGGAACGAGGGAAAAGGTTCATTGTTTTTCTGTTTGGTGGTGTCCAGTTTTTTTCTCATTTTCTGAGCTTCTGGCTCAGAAGCAGGCATGTCATCCAGGTTAAGGGTAGGATTTGTCGGTTCTGCGGCAGGTCATTGATTGGAAGCAGCAGGTCCACTTCCCTCACCGGAAGCCCCACTTCCATTACCATTACCCAATTCAGCTATCAGGGCAATCCTTTGGGCAGCCAATGCCTCATTCATTCTGGCCTCCATTCTGGCCTCCATTCTGGCCTCGAGTTGTTCTATAAGGTTTTTGATGTCAGAAAGTGATGCCATTGGTGCAGTTGAGATTGGTGAGGTCGGTGATAGCACAGTAGGTGTGGTTGGCACTAATGTTGGCACTTGAACAGGGGGTACCTGTAAGTATGAGGGTAACTGGATTAAGGGTATAGTAGTATCAGGGTAGCTGATATGAGAGAGAATGACTTTTTGTCCAACTGTGGATGACTGACAAACAGAAGGATATTTTTGTGTCCCTCCACTCTCTTCTCTCTCTTTTTTTTTTTTTAATGCTTATGGTATGTCATGAATGCGCACAACAACACGCCATAATTTATTTTAATGAGATGATTCGTACCATTGGGTGCATATAGTCCTAAAGGATAGGTTCTATAGGCTATGACACAAATAGAGAATCGGCTTATTAAGGGACCCTTGAACCTTGAGTATGGATATACCTAACCACATGTGAAACAAGGAGTTTCGCGTGGGTCCAACGGTACGCATACCCATGTGCCACCTCCAAAAGGATTAGAGATGGTTTGCGGTAACAGAGAGGGCGCTTTGGCTGTCCGTCGGCATAATCAAAGAGACCTGCCGATCAGCGCTACTTGCTATCCAGACTCAGAAGTTTGAACAGAAGAGAAGAAATTCATTTGAAGTTCATTTTTTATGCAATGGAGAAAAAGATTCTCAATCGTGCAAATAAATCAACAAGTTTTAATGTCTTAATTAAATTTTTCAATTAAGTTCAAATTTCCTCATCAAGTATTCTTAAAGAAAGAACACTTGATTCGTGCTAGGATACCCTGCAAAACAAAGCATTGTAAAATAATACCCTAAAGAAGGGCGGGTTAGTTTACACAACAATCGTAGTCCGCTTTATGCAAAATGATTACATAATATCCCCAGTGAAGTCGCCAAACTATGAACCCCTTCCCCCAAATGTCATAAGCATGTGATGCATATGATGAATGAGAAGAAATACACGTGATGTGTGTGAGTCGCCACCTTGTTTAATTATTTAAGGGTAAACTAGGAAAAAACCCTAAGTGACTCCATTTTTAATTAACCTAGTTACTAGATTAATTATCCCAATGATTAAGGCACAATCTACGAACCCGAGATGGATCCCGAGACTATGTCATGCCGATAAACTAACCGATGAATGAATGCTTTGCAAGGTAAATGATGGATTAATGAAATGTTTGAGTGATTTTGACTTGCCACCCGGGGTGAAATCCCGAACGTGCCTACGTACTTCCGTTTGAATGGAAGATCAAAGTCAACGTAGTTCGATAGGCCTTCTTTGAAGGGCTTTGAATGGGTATGCTTTATGCATGAGTGTGTATGCTTTGTGCATGATTTTGTGTATGCTTTGTGCATGAGTGTATGTATGCTTTGTGCATTTTGAGTGTATGCTTTGTGCATTTTGTGTGTATGCTTTGTGCATTTTGTGTGTATGCTTTGTGCATAAGTGTGTATGCTTTGTGCATTTTGTGTGTATGCTTTGTGCATTTTGTGTATGCTTTATGCATTGTGTGTATGCTTTATGCATGATTGTGTATGCTTTGTGCATGATTTTTGTTTAGGCATTTTGCCAAAAATGTTGATTTTGAGGCATTTGTGCCAAAATGGTTCATTTAAACGATTTGTCGCTTAAAAGATTGATTTTAAGGTCTTTGGCTGAAAATTGGTTCATTTTAAGGCATTTTACCAAAAATGTCGATTTTACGGCTTTGAGCCGAAAATGGTTGATTTTAAAGGCATTTTGCCAAAAATGTCGATTTAACGCGATTTGTCGCTAAAATGGTTGATTTTAGGCCTTTGGCCAAAAGGTGTTGTTTTAGGCAATTAGTTTGCCAAAATGTGCGATTTAGGCTTTAATGCTACGATTATCAATTAATCGGGCGTTCGAGCTTAATCACAATTTATTGTCAAAACGTGATTGATTAAGGCTTTTAGCCACAATTATTGATTAATTGGACTTAAGCCGGATTTGTTCGAAATAAGGCAATTGAACCGTAGTTATTAATTAACTAGGCTCTTTTAGCCAATATTGTCGGATTTAAACTTTAATACCACGATTATTGATTAACCGGGCATTTAAGCTTAATCAAATTAATTAAGGCAGTTTATTTACCAAAAATAATGACGTGGATGCATTTATGCAATTGTAGAATTATTAAGAGTAGAAGAGAAATATGCATGAAGTGCTAAAATTAAATAGGCAGAGTTTTGTTTACATACCTGATTTAATCGATGACCGCTTCTTAACTCCGGATTAAGCTCCTCGCTTAGGAAATATTAATTAATTTTAATTTGTTTAATTTTAATGTCCAAATATCACAATAAAAATGCAATAAAAATTAAATTAAATGCAAAAAGCGGTAAAGAAAACGCAAGGAGCGTGAGAGGGAGAAGGATTCGTCCGTCAATACAGACCGGGGTGCCAGAAAATGGCTGAAAATGGTCTATTTATAGGCCATTTTCGGGTCCAGGGCGGCAGGTGCCGCCTGGCTCGGCGGCAGGTGCCGCCCAAGAGGCTGGGCGGCAGGTGCCGCCCAGTCGGTGGGGCAGCACGTGCCGCCCATGCTGGGCGGCAGGTGCCGCCTGGGAGGGCGGCAGGTGCCGCCCAGTCGGTGGGGCGGCAGGTGCCGCCCATGCTGGGCGGCTGCTGCCGCCCAGGCGGTGGGGCGGCAGGTGCCGCCCATGCTGGGCGGCAGGAGCCGCCGTGTCCGGCGGCCGGCGCCGCCGTAGCTGGTGGTGGCCACCATGTCTCGCTCCGGGAGCGTTTTTGGGAGTTTTCGACCTCCAAAAATCATTCCGGGACCGGTTCTGCGATCCTCGTGAAATTCCGGACGTTTCAAGTACCATATTGACATATTTCCAGTAAATGTCCAAAATGGCCTCCGGTCCGGCCGGACTGTTTGCACAGTTGCTGCAGCAAAGTCAAAGTTACTGTAGCAAAGTCAAACTAATTGGCATGGCACTGTAGCAGCGTGTTTTCCTCCATTTAAAGAGTTTCACATGCCACCAACAACATGAGAAGCCTCAAAATTTGAGTATTCACAACTCCCTCAAAGCTTCAAGGCTTCTTCTATGGCTTCCTCAGATTTTAGCGACGAGGATTTTCTCGAGTCTTTGGGGATTTCTATCAACGAGGTCGATCTTATGGCAGACGCTAATACTCACGCCTCCATGACTGGCATCTTCGCCCAGGTAGGCTCCCTTTCACCTTTGTTTGCATATAATTTATTATTTAGGCCTTAGGCCGAATTGTGAATTTTTGGGCCTTAGGCCGAATTGTGAATTTTGGGCCTTAGGCCAAATTGTGAAATTTTGGGCCTTAGGCCAAATTGTGAATTTTGGGCCTTAGGCCAAATTGTGATTTTTTTAAAAAAATTTTCCTGTGCTTACTGTTTTTATTAGTATGCATGTTAGGGTAGAACTAAGATATTACCCTTAGTAAGGAACCGAGGAGTAACTCTTAGGTTGATTTACCTTTTAGGACTCCCGTGTTAAATTGGATGTGGGTGAGAGTTCTGTGGCTAAAGTTTCGCTTGAAATATTTGATCAAAACAACCCGGTTGGCGCAATTATCCGCCCGTCTTATCTGGGCTATCTGAGACATCTTGACATGGGTCGGAGCAACTATAAGGAGTTATTATGTGCCTTGGCCGAGAGATGGTGGGACACCACCAATACTTTTCACTTCTCTTGGGGCGAGTTGACACTGACCCCTGCGGACTTCTCGGTGATCTCCGGGATCCCTTTCGGCATTCGACCAATTGAGCTTTATGATGACTGGAGGACTAAGATCTCCCCCGACCGGATGGTGGAGCTGATTGGGATAGACCTGCCACATATTGTCGAGTCAGGCTCTGCCACCCCTGCTTTGAGCGTTTCTAGACGCTGGTTATCCCTCCAGGCCCCTGGCATCTATGCTAGATATGGGCGGGGAAAGCTGACGGCTACTCAGGTGGCCCGATTCACCTTACTGCTGCTGTTTGCCTCGACCTTCTGGTCCAACAGAAAAGAGAAGTTTAACCCTTCTATCTTGAAGAGTTTGGAAAATCTGGCCCATTTGGAGGAGTATGACTGGGTCGGTGCTATTCTGAGCCGCATGTATGACGATATGTGCGACCTGAGTCGAGGTCACTGCAAACTCAGCGGGACCTACAATTTCTGGGAGGTAATGTAAAGAACATTCTTCTTTTCTGTGTTTTTCTGTTCGTCTTGATTTTCTTTTCCACTGATTCTCTCTTTTTTTTTGTGTTTCGCAGACTTGGGCATTCGAGTACTTTCCTTAAACTCACCCAAAGCTGCTTCAGACTGATCTCGGATCAGGACTGGCGCCTTTGGCTTGGAGATGGTACAAATCAAACCTTCATATCGTTCGGTGCAAGAAATCGCTGAAGGAGCTGAGAACCTTTTTTGATACTTGCCCTCTGGAGCAGGTATGTGCTTAGTGACTCTTAGATATGTTAAATAAAAAGGATTTATTAACATATTTGCATCTTTTTATAGGCTGAAGTGGGGCCAATGACTGCCCATCTACAGAGCTGGATTCAGGCTGATCCTGATTTCCAGCGGTCAGACGCCTTGTCTCGGCGGAGGGTGGTCCTGTCGCACCCCATCCTGCGGCGATATTATTTGGGCGAGAGGGTGGACATTCAGATAAGAGGTTGCCGGACTATCCCTTTTTCCCCTCCTGAGGACATGAGAGCAGGTAGGCAGATGGTAATCACTGCTGCTCATACTGAAGGTATTCCACATGTGGAGCTCCTTATGGGAGGAGATTACGATGAGTTCTGCGGAATCTCTTTGATGCCGCCCATTGGATCTCGGCTTGATAATTTCCAGGGGCCGGTTCCTTCTCAGCCACTTGACACCCGTTCTTCTCGGGCTTCGGGTCCCTCGACTAGGACTCCAAGGAGGAGGCCCATGACCGATCCCACTTCTTCCACTCCGGTTGGGGGTCTGTCGCCGGCCGGGCCTAGCCGATCGACAGGTCCTTTCAGGGCTTCCCGGGCTATTTTGGAGGCTACCGGGCCACTTCACCCAGACCTGGCCAATCTACGTCTACCATACAGTATTTCTTACTTTGTTCCTGACAGCCCTCCAGCTCTTCGAGAAGTCTCCCTGGAGGGTGTGGATCGCCCGACTCTTCCTTCCGAGGACATCACTGAGGTAAAGCCTGACACATCTCTCTCACAAAAAGGATTCATAAGAGATTTGAGATTGACTTGTATTTTCCTTTGTATGATTTCCAGGTTCCTGTCGGGTTGGTCACTCAGATGATGGAGCTAGTTCTCGGGATGCAGCAAGAACTAGCTGCGGCCTGGACTCAGATAACCTTTGATGATCAGAGGAGGAGAAGGCCCCGCCGCTGATAGTTGCTAGATTTTCCAGCTTTCCTTTGTTTTTCTCTTACTGTATTTTCTGAACTGAACTTTATTTGTACCTGCACTTTGGTTAGTACTGAAAATATGTATGCATGGTTATCAAATATGAAAGAAAATAGGATTTTATTTCTGCCCCTTTTATGGAAAATATATACATTCTTTTTTAGAAAAGAACATTTTTTCTTTTTTTTTTTTTTTTGCACTGGAAATTATATACATATATATATGTATGTAAAAAAACAAATTTTTTTTTTTGGCGGTGGCCGCCAGCTTCGGCGGCTGGGCCGCCTGCGGGCGTGCTTTTTCTCTATAAAAGCCGCCTTTGGCCCTTTTCTTCTTTCACTCACTTATTTTCTCGAAAATTGTGCTAAAAAAAAGCAGTTCCCGGTCAGTTTCTTCTCCCTTCTTCTTTTTTTTTCTATTTTTTTCTATTATATTTATTTATTTATTTTATTTTATTATTTTTTTAATAAACAAAAGGAGGAATAAAATAAAATAAACAAAAAAACACTGAATCCCTTCTATAGCCATAGCATGCACAGCTGGACTAGGAGTCTCTCCAAAGTTGAAAAGATCAATTTGGGGAGGTACGGTCTTTCTCCTGTTATTACTCTTAGGGGTGTAATAGTTGATTGGGATTTTTTACGGGCCTGTATTAGATTTTGGGACCCTGAAGCCCAAGTTTTCGGTTTGGGGCCATGATGGAGGAGATGTGCCCTCTTTTTGAGGAGTTTTGTGCTATTATAGGGTGTGACCCCAATGCCCCTTTGGTCAAGCATGAGATAAAAATCGGGTATGTTAGGTCATTTGAAACCCTGTTTCAGTTCAGTCGACCCCAAGCTAGGGCTATGATTGTCGATGACCAGAAAGCAATCTTGCTGCCCCTGATTGACGAATTCTCAGAGGCTTGCCCAGACGACCCAGGCTGGATGAGGCTGAGGATGCGGGCCTTGGTTTTCTGTTTATTGGCTGGCTTCTTGTTTAACCAGGACCCAGGCTTTGGGGATTTGCGTCTTTGCCCCATGGTTCGGCAAATGGAGGATATGGGCTGCATTGGCGGCATTGTGCTGGCCGAGACTATTAGGAGTCTTGATAGGGCTGCTTTAAGGTTCGATGACTGGAAAGTCTCTCCCATCATTCTCCAGGTATTTCCCCTTGTTATCATTCCTCATTTTCTTCTCTTTTTTACTTCATTTCCTTGTAATAGAAAGGATCCATTACTCAGGTCTGGTTGAAGGACCACCTTCAAGTGGTTGCTACTCCTACTCTCTTGCCCTATAATCCCACTCAGTATCGTATGCGGAGGATTTTGATCACACACCCATCTACTGATGCGTGGACTTCATGGCTGATTGAGTTGGGTCCAAATGAGATACTGTGGTTCATCTCCTGGTACAACATCACCCACTTTATTCAGGTTAGCTTTAGTCATTCTCGGGTTTACCTTTTAGGCCTCACACACTGTACTTGGTACTGCGCTTCGCGCGTTTTGAGGCAAATGGGGATAGACCAGACTGTTCCGATTATGGATGACTTTTCAGCTGATTCAGCCATTACCCCGGGCGTTACCCGAGCCGTCCTTAGGGCTTGGGTTAGAGATCATCGTATGGTTAGGCCTTTACCTAATCCTGCCAGTGTTCAGACCTCTCCTGAGTATCGGGCTTGGTTCATTACTGCTGTCTGGCCGATTGAGAGACCAAGGAGGACTGCACTGCTGAGTGTACTCCAAGGTTGGGTTCAGGCTGACGCTGATGATGAGGTTGGGACTGGTGAGGAGATTGTGCTGGCTCCTCGGACAGGCGAGGTTGGACAGAGTTTAACAGCCAGGGATGACTCAGAGGATGTTGCTTCATGGAGGAGACGGGACACCTAGACTCCTATAGGCTTTTGGACTTTATTGTTGTTTTTTTTTTTTTTTTTTTGGCTTTGGATTTTGGATGTTTTGCCTTTTTGGCTTTTATTTGAGACTCTGGTTTAGACTTTATTATTTATTTGGACTTTTTGCTTTCCGCCTGACTTTGGGCTGCTATTGGAATGAGATTTGACTTTTTAGCTTAAATTGAGAATATCTTTTAGTTTTCCAGGCATTTTCCAACTTTATTCATTCAAGCTCTGATTTTTGCCTAAGCCGCCCTTTTCGGGTTTTCGACTTAACGAGCTACCCATTTTTGCCTAAGCCGCCCTTTTTGGGTTTTCAGCTTAGCGGGCCCCTACTTTTGCCTAAGCCGCCCTTTCAAGTTTTCGACTTAGCGGGTTTTTTCTTTCTCTTTTTTTTTTTCTTTTTTTTCTTTTTTATTTGGCAAAGAAGAATGAAATTATGAAATGATTTTTTTATTAATGTTTAGACCGCGCCCAATGAGGGCTGCCTACATATCTCCGATATATAATTTCTTTTTTCCGAGGAGAATCGGGTCTAATGTAGCTCTTTTTACATTATGCAAATGATTACAATTACACAATATCTTTTTAACTGATCCAAATTACATGGATTTGTGAATTCCAAACCATCCAAATCAGTCAAAATAACGGCTCCGCCAGACAGTATCTTCTTCAACACATAGGGTCCAGCCCAATGAGGACGAAACTTCCCACGTGGGTCTATGATTGGCTGTCTAATTTCCTTCAAGACCAAGCAACCTTCTTCCAGTTTCCGGTCTTTGACCTTCTTATTAAAATGCCGCGCCATTCTTATTTGATAAACTTGAGTTTGGTGGATTGCTCGCAGTCGCTTTTCATCCATACCCAGGAGTTGCAAATGATAATTCTCAGCCCAATCTGCTTCGCTGATCTGGCTTTCCCGGATAATTCTCGCCGACTGAACTTCCAGCTCAATAGGCAACACTGCTTCCATACCATATACTAAGGAATACGGGGTTGCCCCAGTAGGCGTTCTAATTGAAGTTCTGTATCCCCACAAGGCATTTGGTAATTGTTTGTGCCAAGCTCTATGCTTTTGAACCGTCTTCTGCAAAATGACTTTTATAGCCTTGTTTGCAGCCTCTACTGCCCCATTTGTTTGTGGACGATAGGGTGAAGACTTGTGGTGCTGAATTTTCTTTTGCTTCAGTAGGTCTGAAAATTCGCTTTGAAAATGAGACCCGTTATCTGTTATGATCTCGAATGGCGTTCCGTACCGACAAAGGATGTTGGTACGAATGAACTGTGCTGCCTTCTTGGCATTTAAGACCGAATAAGAAGCTGCCTCGATCCACTTAGTGAAATAATCAACAGCGACCAGGATGAATTGATGGCCATTGGAAGCCTTCGGATGGATCTTTCCGATCACGTCTATGCCCCAAGTTGCGAAAGGCCATGGTGAAGCAATGGGATTCAAATTGACCGGAGGCTGTCTTTGCAGCTCGATAAAAATTTGACACTCATGGCACTTCTGCGCGTGCCTCACGCAATCTGTATTCATGGTTGACCAGTAATAACCCAGGTTCATAATTTTTCGAGCCAGAGCTATCCCGTGCATGTGTGGACCGGACTCCCCATTATGTAAGGAATCCATGATGGCTTGAGCTTCTCCCTCGTCAACGCACCTTAGGTGCAAGCCATTCCAACTTTTCTTATACAGAACTCCCCGAGTAAGGAAATATCCAGATGCTGACTGTCTCAATGTCTGTTGATCAGTCTTGCTGGACCCCTCCGGGTAGGCTTCATACTGAAGATAATTCTGTATATCCCAAAACCAGGGCTTGTCATCGACTAGATTCATGACATGTGCTGGCTGCTTCTGGAGCTGAACTGTCAGAGGTCGAATGACTTGGTCTCCCCCTACATTAACCATGGAGGCTAAGGTAGCCAGAGCATCAGCAAACTGATTTTTGGCTCGCGGCAAGTAGTGGAAGGATAATTCTTCAAACCGCTGAGCCAATTCATCCAAGCGTTGTAGGTAAGGAACCAAACGCTCTTCCTTAATTTTCCATTTCCTTAGAGCTTGAGAGACTATCAGATTGGAATCTCCGAAAACCCTAAGAACTTTTATCTCTTTTTCCAGGGCCGCTTCTAACCCCTTTATGCAAGCTTCATACTCAGCTTCATTGTTGGTACAGTTGAAATCTAGTTTAACTGCAATTGGGATGTATTCTCCACAAGGAGTTTTGAATACGACTCCAACCCCATTTCCATGGTAGTTTGAAGCTCCATCGAAGTACCTCTCCCAGACTTCACTTTCCAAGCTCAACAAATCTTCATTAGGAAATTCTACCTCCGGCATTTGGTCTTCGACCGGTAATTCTGCTAATTGATCAGCCAAGGCTCCGCCTTTTACTGCCTTCCGCTGTACAAATTTTAAGTCATAAGCTGCGAGCACTGACACCCACTTTGCCATCTTACAGTCAAGAACCGGCCTCTCCATAAGGAATTTCAAGGGGTTCGATTCAGAGATGACATATGTAGTGTAAGACGAGAGGTAGTGCTGCAGCTTTGTACAGGCCCACACTAGTGCCAAACATAACTTCTCGATCTTATTGTATTTCAACTCATATTCCAGCATCCTCTTGCTAAGGTAATACACGGCATTTTCTATCCTTGTATCTTCTGCTTGTTGAGCTAGCATTGCACCCATCGCTTCTTCCGTCACTGATAGGTACAATAGCAAAGGCTTTCCTAGCCTTGGTGGCTGTAAAACTGGCGGGGATAGTAGATATTGCTTGACTTGGTCGAAAGCTTTCTGACAATCCTCATTCCATTTGACTGCTACTCCTTTCTTGAGTAATTTGAAAATCGGACCACAAGTATCGGCCAACTGATTGATGAAACGGCTGATATACTGTAGCCTTCCCAGGAAACCCCGAACTTCCTTTTCTGTCCGAGGTGCTGGAATGGCCTGCACCTAAGGTGCGTTGATGAGGAAGAAGCTCAAACCATCATGGATTCCTTACATAACGGGGAGTCCGGCCCACACATGCACGGGATAGCCTTGGCTCGAAAAATCATGAACCTAGGTTATTACTGGTCAACCATGAAGGCGGATTGTGTGAGGCATGCGCAGAAGTACCACGAATGTCAAATTTTTGCTAAATTGCAAAAACAGCCTCCGGTCAATCTGAATCCTATCACTTCACCATGGCCTTTCGCGACCTGGGGCATAGACGTGATTGGAAAAATCCACCCGAAGGCTTCCAACGGTCACCAATTCATTTTGGTTGCTATAGATTATTTCACTAAGTGGATCGAGGCAACCTCTTATTCGATTCTGAACGCCAAGAAGGCAGCACAGTTCGTTCGTACCAACATCCTTTGCAGGTACGGAACGCCATTCGAGATCACCACGGATAATGGAGCTCACTTCCAGGGTGAATTTGCTAATTTGTTGAAAGAGACGAAAATCCAACATCATAAGTCCTCACCCTATCGTCCACAAACAAACGGGGCTGTAGAAGCTGCAAATAAGGCCATAAAAGTTATTTTGCAAAAGACAATTAAGAAGCACAAAGCTTGGCATGAACAGTTGCCGAACGCCTTATGGGGATATAGGACTTCAATTAGAACACCTACTGGGGCAACCCCGTATTCCTTAGTATATGGCATGGAAGCAGTATTGCCTATTGAGCTGGAAGTTCAGTCGGCGAGGGTTATCCGGGAAAGCCAGATCAGTGAAGCAAATTGGGCTGAGAATTATCATTTGCAGCTCTTGGGTATGGATGAAAAGCGATTGCGAGCAATCCACCAAACTCAAGTTTATCAAAGAAGAATGGCGCGACATTTTAACAAGAGGGTCAAAGACCGGAAACTGGAAGAAGGTTGTTTGGTTCTGAAGGAAATTAGACAACCGGTCATAGATCCACGGGGGAAGTTCCGTCCTCATTGGGCTGGACCGTATGTGTTGAAGAAGATCTTGTCAGGCGGAGCCGTTATTTTGACTGATTTGGATGGCTTGGAATTCACTAATCCATGTAATTTAGATCAGTTAAAAAGATATTTTGTGTAAATTGTAATCATTTGCATAATGTAAAACGAACTACATTAGACCTGATTCTCTTCGGAAAAAAGAAATTATATATCGGAGATATGTAGGCAGCCCTCATTGGGTACGGTCTAAACATTAATAAAAATCATCATTTCATCGTTCTTTCTTCTTTGCTAATAATAAAAAAAAATAATAAATAAAAAAAATAAAAAAAAAACCCGCTAAGTCGAAAACCCGAAAGGGCGGCTTAGGCAAAAATCGGGGCCCGCTAAGTTGAAAACCCAAAAAGGGCGGCTTAGGCAAAAGCGGGTAGCTCGCTAAGTTGAAAACCCGAAAGGGCGGCTTAGGCAAAAATCAGTGCTTGAATAAATAAAGTTGGAAAATGCTTGGAAAGCTTAAAAGTCAAATGACATGCCCAATTGAAAGCAGCAAAGGCAAACAGTCTAAAATCAAGCAGAAAACTAAAGAAAGTAGAGTCCACGTCCAAAACATACATCCAAAGTCCAAAGCCAAAATACCGAAAAGAGTCAAAAACAAAAAAAAAAATCCAAAAGAAAAAAAAACCCATAGGAGGTCAAGTGGCCCGTCGCCTCCGTGGGGCAATGTCCTCTGAGTCATCCCTAACCGCTAAACTCTCCCCCGCCTCGTCTGTCCGAGGAGCCAACACAATCTCCTCATCAGTCCTAATCCCATCACCAGCGTCAGCCTGAGTCCAACCCTCAAGTGTACTCAGCAATGCGTTCCTCCTTGGCTTTTCCACTGGCCAAACAAAGGCCATGAACCAGGCCCGATACTCAGGAGAAGTCTGAACACCAGCAGGATCAGGTAAAGGCCTAACCATCAGATGGTCTCTAACCCAAGCTCTAAGGACGGCTCGGGTAACTCCCGGAGTGATGGCCGAATCAGATGAAGAGTCATCCACAATCGGGACAGTCTGATCTATTCCCATCTGCCTCATAACGCGCGAAGCACAATACCAAGTACAGTGTGTAAGGCCTAAAAGGTAAACCCGAGCATGACGAGAGCTAACCTGGATAAAGCAGGTAGTGTCATACCAGGGAACAAACCACAATACCTCGTTTGGACCCAATTCAATCAGCCATGAGGTCCATGCGTCAGCAGACGGGTGTGTGATCAAGATCCTCCGCATACGATACTGAGAAGGGTTGTAAGGCAAACGGGTAGGAGCAGCAACCACTTGAAGGTGATCCTTCAACCAAACCTGAGTAATGGATCCTTTCTATTACAAGGGAATGAACCAAAACAATAAGTAAGGAAGAGATGAGAAGAAAAGAAGTACCTGGAGAATAATCGGGGAAACCGTCCAGTCCTCGAAGCCTAAAGCAGCTCTGTCAAGGCTCCTGATAGTTTCTGCTAGCACAATGCCACCAATGCAACTCATGTCCTCCATCTGTCGAATCATAGGGCAAAATCGCAGATCCCCGAAGCCTGGGTCCTTATTAAACAAGAAACCAGATAATAAGCAAAATACAAAAGCCCGCATCCTAAGCCTCATCCGGTCTGGGTCATCTGAAAGAACCTCTGAAAATTCATCAATCAGGGGCAGCAGAATCGCCTTCTGGTCGTCAACAATCATCGCCCTAGCTTGTGGCCGGCTGAATTGAAATAAACTTTCAAATGACCGAACATACCCGACTTTAACTTCATGCCTGACTAAAGGGGCATTAGGGTCACACCCTATGATAGCACAAAACTCCTCGAAAAGAGGACACATCTCCTCCATCATGGCCCCGAACCGAAAAACGTGGGCCTCAGGGTCCCAGAGTCTGATACAGGCCCATAAAAAGTTCCAGTCGATCACTACCCCCCTAAGGGTAATGATAGGAGAGAGGCCATACCTCTTCAAGTTGATCTTTTCAACTTTGGAGAGACTCCTAGCCCAGCTGTGCATGCTATGATTGAAAGAAGGATTCATTCTTTGGAAAAGATAAACACGAAGAGAAAAGAAGAAGAGAGAAGATAAGGAATGAGTGAAGAGCCGAAACAAAGAACAAGCTTTTATAGGAGAAAATGCACCGAATGAGGGCGGCAGCAGCCGCCGAATGATGGCGGCAGCAGCCGCCGAATTGCCACCGAATGACGGCGGCAGCGGTCGCCAAATTGCCACTGAATGATGGCGGCAGCGGCCGCCACGCATAAAAAAAAAAAAAAAGAGTGTATTTTGTCCATAAGCCAAAATGATGAAGTCCTCCCATTTTGTTTCAAATACAATAAACATGCATACATATATTTCAATACTAACCAAGTGCAGGTACAAAATAAAACTCAGTACAACGATACAGTACAGAAGCACGATCAGAGTTTAGTACAGTAGTCAGACAAGAAAGAAAGAAAGAGGAACAGAAAAATCCGGCAATCATGGCTTCAGCGACGGGGCCTCTGCCTTCTCTGATCATTGTAAGCCTCACGAGTCCAGGACGAAGACAGTTCCTGTTGCATCCCGAGCATCAATTCCATCATCTGATTGATCAATCCAACAGGAACCTATAAAAAAAAAAAATGCAAATGAACGTCAAATCTCTTATGAATCGTTTTTGTGAGAGATTTAGTAGTTTTTACTTACCTCAGTAATGTCCTCAGAAGGCAGAGCCAAGCGATCCACATTTTCCAGCGAGACCTCTCGAAAGGCTAAAGGAGCGTCAGGAGTATGGTAGGAAATACTGTACGGAATACGTAAATTGGCCAAATCTGAATGAAGTGACCTTGTAGCCTCTGTCACAGCCCGGGGAGCCCTGGAGTGGCCGGCCGAGTGGCTAGGGCCGGCTTGAGATGAACCTTCAGCCCGAGTAGAAGAAGAAGGATCAGTCGTAGGCCTCCTCTTTGGAGTCCTACTCGAAGAACCCGCGGCCCGAGAAGAGCGGGTGGCGGGCGGATGGAAAGGAGCTGATCTCTGAAAATTGTCAAGCCGCGATCCAATAGGCTGCATCAGAAAGAGTCTGCAGAACTCAGCATAATCTCCCTCCAAGATGAACTCTCCATACGGAATACCCTCAGTATGCGCATCGGTGAGAGTCATCTGCCTGCCCGTTCGCATGTCCCCGGGAGGAGGATAAGGGATGGAACGACAGCCTCTTATTTGAAAGTCTACTCTCTCGCCTAAGTAATATCGTCTCAGGACGGGATGCGACAGGATCACCCTCCGCCGAGACAAGTCATCCGACCGCTGGAAATGAGGATCAACCTGGATCCAGCTCTGTAGGCGAATGGCCATCGCCCCCACCTCAACCTAAAAAAGATGCAAATATGTTGATAAATCTTTTTTATTCAACGTATTCTAGAATTACTGAACGCATACCTGCGCCGGGCTACACGTATCAAAAAAGGTTCTCAGGTCTTTTAGCGAGTGCTTATGCCGACTGGTATGAAGGTTTGTTCGGTACCATCTCCAAGCCAAAGGTACCAGCCCTAATCCGAGATCTGCATGAATTTGCTCCAGGCGAGTGTAAGGAAAATACTCAAATGCCCAAATCTGCAACAAAGAAGAAACGAGAGTCAAAAGAGGGCTAATAATATAGAAAAATATACAGAGTGTTCTTCGCATTACCTCCCAGAAGTAATAGGTCCCGCTGAGTTTACAGTGGCTCCGACTCAGACCACACATGTCATCATACATACGGCTCAGAATAGCGCCAGCCCAGTCGTACTCCGTGAGATGGGCTAGGTTTTCTAAACTCTTCAAGATAGAAGGATTAAACCTTTCTTTCCTGTTGGACCAAAAGGTCGAAGCAAACATCAGCAACAAAGTGAATCGGGCCACCTGAGTAGTCGTCAGCTCTCCCCGCCTATGTCTAGCATAAATACCGGGAGCTTGGAGATATAGCCAGCGCCTGGAAACACTCAAAGCTGGAATAGCAGAACCTGGCCCGACAATCCGAGGCAGGTCTATACCAATCAATTCCGTCATCCGATCAGGGGAGATCTCTGTCCTCCAGTCATCATATAATTCAATCGTCCGAATACCAAAAGGGATTCCGGTAATCACAGAAAAATCCACAGGGGTCATTGTCATCTCACCCCAAGAAAAATGAAAAGTGTTGGTAGTGTCCCACCATCTCTCGGCCAAAGCACCCAGCAGCTCCTTGTGACTATTTTGGCCAGCATCAAAATGCCTCAAGTAACCCAGACGGGACGGATTGATGATTGCCCCGACCGGGTGGCTCGGATCCAATATCTCGATCGGGATTTCGGACATAGAATTCTCAGCCACATCCAATTTAATGTAAGGATCCTAAAAGGTAAAGTAATATAAGAATTGTCCCTTGGTTCTTTACTAAGGATAATATCTTAGCATGCATACTAATAAAACAGCAAATATAGAAAATAAAAATTCACAATCTGGCCACAGAGGCCCACAAATCACAAATCAGGCCACAGAGGCCCAAAATTCACATTTTCGGCCACACAGGCCCGAAAGTTCACAATCTGGCCACAGAGGCCCACAAATCACAAATCAGGCCACAGAGGCCCAAAATTCACAATCCGGCCACAGAGGCCCACAAATCACAAATCAGGCCACAGAGGCCCAAAATTCACACTTTCGGCCACACAGGCCCGAAAAATCACAATCAGGCCACAGAGGCCCAAAATTCACATTTTCGGCCACACAGGCCCGAAAATTCACAATTCGGCCGCAGAAGCCCAAAATTCACAAATTCGGCCTAAGGCCCGAAAATTCACATTTTCGGCCACACAGGCCCGAAAATTCACAATCTGGCCATAGAGGCCCACAAATCACAAATCAGGCCACAGAGGCCCAAAATTCACATTTTCGGCCACACAGGCCCAAAATTCACAATCCGGCCACAGAGGCCCACAAATCACAAATCAGGCCACAGAGGCCCAAAATTCACACTTTCGGCCACACAGGCCCGAAAAATCACAATCAGGCCACAGAGGCCCAAAATTCACATTTTCGGCCACACAGGCCCGAAAATTCACAATTCGGCCGCAGAGGCCCAAAATTCACAAATTCGGCCTAAGGCCCGAAAATTCACATTTTCGGCCACACAGGCCCGAAAATTCACAATCTGGCCACAGAGGTCCACAAATCACAAATCAGGCCACAGAGGCCCAAAATTCACATTTTCGGCCACACAGGCCCGAAAATTCACAATCTGGCCACAGAGGCCCACAAATCACAAATCAGGCCACAGAGGCCCAAAATTCACATTTTCGGCCACACAGGCCCGAAAATTCACAATCCGGCCACAGAGGCCCACAAATCACAAATCAGGCCACAGAGGCCCAAAATTCACAATCCGGCCACAGAGGCCCACAAATCACAAATCAGGCCACAGAGGCCCAAAATTCGCATTTTCGGCCACACAGGCCCGAAAATTCACAATTCGGCCTAAGGCCCGAAAATTCCCAACTTTAGCCTGAAAAAGATGATAATAATGCCATAAAGGTAGGCTTACCTGGGAAAAGATGCCAGTTACGGAGGCGTGAGTGTTAGCGTCCGCCGTAAGGTTGACCTCATCAAGCGAGATCCCTAGAGACCCCAGGTACTCCTCACCGCTCAGATCAGAGGAAGCCATGAAAAAAAAAAAAAAAAAAAAGAGAGAAAAGAATTTTGAAACTTTAGAAGTTGAGAGAGTTCCTTAGGTTAGAAAGTTTAGAATGAATGAAAATGAGTTTTTTCAAGCTATTTATAAGCAAATGGTCAAGAGGCGGGTCTTCTGGACGCGTCCAGTTTTCGCCTACAAAATTTGCGTTTCAGACAACCACCGACTCCCAGAAATCATTTTTATGGTCGACGGTGGGGGGCAACTGTGAATACCCAAATTTTGAGGCTCAGAAAGCCTGTTTTCCCGGACTGCAAACAGTCCGGCCGGACCGGAGGCTATTTCGGAAGTTCACCGAAAATATGTCAATATGGTACTTAAAACGTCCGAAACATCGCGAGGATCGCGGAACAGGTCTCGGAATATTTTTCGGAGGTCCGAAACTCCCAAAAAGGCCCTCGGAACGAGGCACGGTGTCCACACCAGCCACGGCGGCGCCGGCCGCCGGGAACGGCGGCAGAAGCCGCCCAGCCTGGGCGGCAGCA